>NC_081438.1:39512289-39737088 GCF_949786415.1 Peromyscus eremicus | reverse complement strand
TTTAAAATTCGTACTTATTTTATTTCTATGATGCTTTCCCTGCAGTATGCCCATGTACCACTTGCATGCAGTGCCCAAGGAGGCCAGAAGGGGGCGCTGAATTCCTTGCACCTGGAATCACGCATGGTTATGAAATGCTATGTGGGTTCTGAGAACCAAACCAGGGTCCTCTGGAAGAGTAGCCAGTGCTCTTAACTACTGAGCCATCTCTCCAGACCCTTGATCAAATTTTTAACCAGAGTTTACAAGGAAAGAATTTGCTGGCCCAGAATAGAACTCAAAATCACAGTCAGATGTTATCGACCTATATCCACATGCTGCTTCCAACATTTATGGTGAAGAGCTGGTTTGTTTAAGGTCACTTTCAAACTGTTAGCTGTTTTCAGTGGGCAATCAACACAACACACACACACAGAGGGGAAGGGAGAGAGCAAGCTTTAATAATAATTGTTTAATAAATCTTGCCACAGATAGTTGCAATACTAGATGGGCTTAATTATCTTATTTTTTTTATTCCTTGTCTACATCCGGGGAAACATAGCTAAAGGACCAGAGTTTGACTCATTGCTGTGGTAGAGTGTACATTTTTTTTTTTACTTGATTGTTTTGCTGACAGAGGAAGAGGAAGGGAGGGAGGGATGGATGGATGGACAGAGAAAGACCATGGTTATTGACTAAAGCTCTCATGTGTTGGTCACTGTTCAGTGTGGTAAGGAGCAGAGGACACTGAATGCAGAGGTCACCTGGTACATGTTTCTCTATCTTGCCAGCATTAGAGGGGCATGCTGGGAGCTTTCTGAACTCCAAGTAAAAAAAATCCAGGCTCTTAACCCAATTCCGTCAGCCATAGTTTGCTACAGCTTCTGATGAATACTTGTGTCCTTACATTCCTATGTTGACTACATAAGATTCCTCTTAGGAGAAGGGGCTTTCATCTTTTGGAGGGGGAGGGGGTCAGTAGCCATCATAAAGGCATTTGCAGCCATCCAAAAGCAGTCCAAGGGAGCTGTGCTCTTCAGAGGTCACAGTGAGTTGGTGTTAGCGCTAAACTTAGAGGACAGACCTTGCCAGCTACTGAAACTGTAACTTCCCTCATCTTGAACTTTCCAGCCTCCAAATGTTGTGGAATAATCTTATACACTGTGAAGATGTGTCTTTGCCAAGGCACCTTCTGATTGGTTTAATAAAGAGCTGGATGGCTATAGCTAAGCAGGAAGAGGTTAGGCGGGATTTCCAGGGGGGGGGGGGAGGGGAGAGAGAGAGAGAGAGAGAGAGGGGGGGGAGAGAGGGGAGAGAGGGGAGAGAGGGGAGAGAGAGAGAGAGAGAGAGAGAGAGAGAGAGAGAGAGAGAGAGGGGAGAGAGGGGAGAGAGGGGAGAGAGGGGAGAGAGGGGAGAGAGGGGAGAGAGGAGAGAGAGAGAGAGAGAGAGAGAGAGAGAGAGAGAGAGAGAGAGAGAAGAAGAAGAAGAAGAAGAAGAAGAAGAAGAAGAAGAAGAAGAAGAAGAAGAAGAAGAAGAAGAAGAAAAGAGAAATCTAGGCATGGGAGAGGTCCTAGAGGACAGGCAGAGCAAACAGGAAATGCAAGATGGAAGAGAGGTAAAGAGCCATGAGGCAAAATGTAGATTAATAGAAATGGGTTAATTTAAGTTATAAGAGCTGGTGGGACAAGACTAAGCTATAGGCCAAGCTCTCATAATTAATAAGTCTCCGTGTCATTTTTTGTGAGCTGGTGGCCCAAAGAAAAAATCTATCTACATCCAAACTCTCAGGCATGCACCTTTCTTTCTTATAAATGACTTTGTTTGTGGTATTTTGTTATAGCCAGCCAGATTAAGACACCTACACACACAGCCACACAACGAAACCCTGAGGTCTCTCCTATCTCAGCAGGAGCTCTGCTTACACTGGGCAGCTGTGGAGTCTGGACTGGGACAGAGGACATCTACAAAACTACCAAACCCAAATTCAGGACAGCTGTGAACTCACATGCGCGTGCTTCTCTACAGTAGCTCAAAACACTTTCAAGACCCCAAATCCTAGAAATAGGACATGCAAGGAAAAATGAGAGAGACCCTTCCATCTCTGAACAAAGGCCATAGATGTGTTCCAGTCTTCCACCTTCCAAAGAATAATTAATATAAGCTAACAAAAGCCACATTTCTCCTTAGTTGAACTCAGTCCCCTTTACTCTGCAGCTACACACACAAGCAGCCAGACCTGATTGCCCAGGGTTTCTTCGGGAGCTGGCCAGAGCCTGGCCCGTGCTGTATCTGCATAGTCAGTCCCTTAATCAGCATCCTCTCCAATCCCTGCAAGTCACTGTTTACTGTCTTACTGGTCTCAAAGTCACATGGTCGCACAGGAGGTCCCCACACAACGGTCACGATTCCTCCGTGTTCTCTGGCCCTTTGGTACCTTCTCTTAGACTCATGACTTATTAGTCACTTTATTCTGCCAGAAACTACTGGGAAGTAGACAGAAGGGGAGTGATGTGTCTGCCTGGCTCCGTAAGGGACCCAGCTGAGGCAAGACCCTCCCGTCCATCACTTTTTCCCACTCCCGCAGAACACCTCTGAAAGACTCATCTGAGTCATCAGGAACAAAACTCGGTGACACAAGACACTCCCCGAAACGTCTAAAAAGCTCTTACTTATTTACGAGTGGGGCACTAAGGGCCCAGCCAGCAGCGAAGTCGGGATATTTAAAGGCTGTAGGATTCTCGGAGAAGGCGTAATGGTGAATGATGGTCGACTCTTCATCGTGCAATGCTTTTCCTAGAAACCATTCCTGTTCAACGAAAACATGACATACCATTGTTTTTGAAAAGCCATTTCATGTAAGACTGAAAACAAAGTAATAGCACCAGAACTAGTTAACTAAAATATTAGAGCTAAACTATTTAGTTAACTAAATATCTTGGCATACAGAGTTATCATAAATTATGTATTTCTGCAGGATCCAAATAAAAATATAATTAACACAAGTATGATAATAAATCTATCACAATCTTTATAGTTAAGATGATGATTCAAGGTCAGGTCACTGGTGTGGAAAAATATTAGCCTACATTATAGTATAAATATAAGATTTTTTTCAATGTTCAAAAATTGTCTTACTGCCTACATTTTTTTGTGTGCCATAAATATAAGGATGTTTTCTTCACTGTAAATTGCCTTATTATTTTGATTGTGTGTGTGTGTGTGTGTGTGTGTGTGTGTGTGTGTGAACATGTGTAAGTCAGAGGACAACTGTGTGTCCTTGCATTCAAACTTGACAGTCTTGGCTACAGATGCCTTTACTCCTGAGCCATTTTGCCAGCCTAAGTGCTATTTTCATAGACTGCTCTACGTAAGAGTATAAAAGATATATATATATATATATATATATATTTATATATTTATTTATTTATTTTATGTGAACAAGTCTTCTGCCTGTGTGTTTTGTCTATGCACCACATGGCATGCAGTGCCCATAGAGGCCAGAAGAGGGCACCAGATCTCCTGGAACTGGAGTTACAGATGGTTGTGAGCTGCCCAGTGGATGCTGGGATTCAAACGTGGGTCCTCTGCAAGAGAAGACAGTGCTCTTAACCACTGAGCCATCTCTCCAGCCCCAACCACAGAGGTTGTCAATAAATCTTTGAAAACCTCCTTCCAGAGTTCATCCATTCACTCACTCAATATTTATCAAGAACCTACAACAAGCAGGGATGTGGCTTGTGATACAGAGTGGACAGAAATTAAAGTAAGTGCAATAACTGATGGGGTGGGGGGAGTGTCCCAGAAAAGAGAGGGAAACCTCTTGAGGCAAACATAACATCAAGAAACCCCCAATGAAAAGAAGAATCCAAGAAAGAACAGTAAATATAGTTGGGGTGAAGTCCCCGGGGTAGGGGGGCTGAAATCTTCAATGGTAAGAAAGCCCGGCGTCCGGCACACAGTAGGTGTGGGGAGCCTGATGGGAAAGAGGCAGCAAGACCGGGCTGAGCCTCACGTGCCAGGCTCTAGCAGCCAGAGGAATAATATCTGTGTTCCAAGTGCAGTCAAAACTTCCCACATCCAGCCTGGCTCAGACCGCCACAGCCACTGAGGAAAAGCAAGCCCAGGAGACATGCATGTAGCAAATGACGGAAGGTGTCAGAAAATGATGGCGCCTGGGACAGGAAGAGCTGCTCCCAGACCTGGAGGCCCCGTCCTCAGGGTCCCCTCACCCCCTTCTCACTGAGCTTTCACGACTAGATCTGCGATGACAACATTGTTTTACACAAAACATACGTCCTATTTCATCTCCTGATTACAATGCCCAGCTATTATAAAGCACACGCGATAGTCTATTAATGTTTTTATTGAGGTTATAAACTATTTTAAGGAAGGACTCAATAGAGACCATGGAAAGGACCGTACATCTTCCTTCCCAATGAATAGCTTTCTTAGTGGCTTCATGGAAAGAACAATAATAAAAAAGATAAATCTGGAAAGATAGCTGATATTCTACTAGAATTACCCTTAGCCAGCACCACGCCCCACTGCTGTTAAAAATATATCAAAGTGCCTTATCAGATATACAGCTATTAAAACCATACTATGGAGTGGAAAAGACAGGTTCAAACAAGACAGAGGAGATTAACAGAACCAGCTGAGGAGGCACTTCCACTGAGATCAATTACTTCAATTACTTAACCTTACACATTTAAAACACTGAACAAGAGCCCAAGTTTGCATTTCTAAGAATGACTGGAAGGTAGCAAGGAAAACAGTATCGGAATCAAAACATCTGGTTCCCCGATGCACGCTGCAGTTACTATTTTGATATGGCTTGTTTGTGTTGCTATTGCCTTCTTTTTCTCCTAAGATTTCCAAGAGCAGAGGAAACGAGCCCCACTGGTTTAGGCTGACCTCCACATTACGTCATCTATAGTCTGTCACGCTACTTTCAAGAGAGATAAAACATTCTAGCATTTTCTTCTCTCCGTGCTGCGGAGTTCAAAAGTGAAGGGCAAACCTCTCCCTTGGCCTCTGCTCTGAACTTGCTTCTTGTGAACTCGCTTTGAACTTTTTCCATTTATCACTCTAATTTTCATTAAAAAGTCACTGTGAGTCACCACCTCCCTGCAGAATTAGAACCACAGGTAATGGGGCAGGAGTCTTGGGATGACACAAACGCAAGAGACTGGAACCCCAACATTCAAGTCCGAAGGAAACAAAAGCCTCACAAACGGTTTGCATTAAACACGGCAGCAATGCCCAGGGCTGCGGGACAGCATCACGGGGCAGGACTGGCCAAACCCGCTCCTAACTCTGCCCCCCACCTCGCGGCTTGCCCATGCATTTTTTTTTTTTTTTTTTTTTTTTTTTTTTTTTTTTTTTTTTGGTTTTTTGAGACAGGGTTTCTCTGTGTAGCTTTGCGCCTTTCCTGGAACTCACTTGGTAGCCCAGGCTGGCCTCGAACTCACAGAGATCCGCCTGGCTCTGCCTCCCGAGTGCTGGGATTAAAGGTGTGCGCCACCACCGCCCGGCATTGCCCATGCATTTTTATTAGTAGCTTCTCAGAAATCAACACTAGAAAGAAATCATAACGGATCCTTCCAACACTTAAGATCCACCAGACTCGGTGGTTTTCATTGCAGGGATGAGCTAGGCGGTGTTTGAGAAACCAATCTAATGATGAGTGTTGTCGGGGTTTTCTTTCTGCAGCAGCACATGTGGCCGGCACCCCCAGACATTACCCACACTCCTGTCTGGAGTGAGCCTCGGTGTGGATGGAGCCAGTTCCTACGAATACCAGAAAGAATCCAAGTCTGCTTATCCCAAGTGATCAGGTTGTGAGTTGGGTATGTGGATATCAGACCCAGGATCGTAAGACATCAAAATGATCCGTTTGAGAGCTGGAGAGATGGCTCAGTGGTTAAAAGCACTTGTTGCTGTTACAGAGGACCTATGTTTGGTTCCCAGCACCCACATATCTCACAACCATCTGTAACTCCAGTTCTAGGGGATCCGACGCCCTCTTCTGGTCTTTGTGGGCATTGCCTGCACATGGTGAACACACATACATGCAGGCAACACATCCCTACACATAAGATAAAATAAAACATAAATAAATAAAAACCACTTCTGTGTGCTATATGTGTGGCCTTTTCCGACAGAGAAAAATGGCTTATTTAATTTTGTTCCTATGGAAAACTGGTTGGTAACTCTAAAAAGGTATTGTTGTTGTTTCTAACTTCCTTATGCTGCCAACACAGAAAAATATACATTTTTCACATAAAATGGCTCATTTTATGCTCTTTGTCAGCTATTAACCTCAGAGAATTTTACAGGAGATCTTTCAGAAACCAAGCTTTTATATCAAAGATCTCTTAATCAAAATCACATTTTTTCCGAATTATCGTCCCCCGAGTCAAAACCTGGTTTTGAAGTCGTGCGCACCTTAGACGGGTCATATCGCCGGAGTGCTTCCAGGAGTCTGTGGATTCGTATTCTCGTCTCTTCTTCACAGAAGAAGATCCACGCTGAATTCTTGCTATACGTTACAGAAAAGCTGACGGGAAAAACTGGGTTAGGGCAAATGGATTCACAGCACACATACTATATAGTGCAGCAGATGAGTTTACAGTAAGACTTGTTTGTTTTTGTTTTTCCTGAGACAGGGTTTCTCTGTGTAGCCCTGGCTGTCCTGGAACTCACTCTGTAGACCAGGCTGGCCTTGAACTCAGAGATCTGCCTGCCTCTGCCTCCTGAATGCTGGGACTAAAGGCATTCGCCACCACTACCCAGCAATATTCCTTTTCTTTCTTTTTCCTTTTTTTTCTTTTTTGGAGTTTATAGTAAGACTTAAACCAGTATCTAGGAAATGGGTGAAGGGTAAACAGAAGGAAAAACGTCTAGACTGTTCTCTGTATCTCAGCTTTGTGTCTCAGCTTCGACTGCAAGAAAATCCAGGGACCGGTGGTCTCCAGATGGTAAGGGTGCTTACAATTCATTCTGCCACAACATCAGTTTAGAAGAACAACTTCAAACATGAGTATGAAGCATTCATAAAAAACACATCTCAAAATAAAAACTATGGGGCTGGAGAGATGGCTCAGCAGTTAAGCACACTGGCTGCTCTGGCAGAGGACCTGGGTTTGAGTCCCAGCATCCACATGACTGCTCTCAACCATCTGTAACTCCAGTTCCAGGGGATTCAATGCCCTCTTCTGGCCTCTGTGGGTACTGCATGCAGGTAATACGCAGTTCACAAGCAGGCAAATACTCATATATATATAGTAACTAAACTATAGTAAATCATTTTTAAAAGAAAGTAAGCAAAAACTAATTACTATTAAGAGCCAATCATGGGGAGGAAATCTAGTTAATACAGTAATTGCAAAATATAAAACTCAAACTTACTCCACTTAGTATCTTAGGAAACATATAACCTCTTAACAATTTGAAAAAGTTACTAAGATACGCAAGAGTGCGGAGGCCCAAACGCCAATGATTGACAGCATTTGAGTTAAAGGTACCTACTGCGGTAACAAGGGAAGGATGGTCCAAGCGCCCTCCTGCTTCGCCAACTGATGGAGAAGGAGCACTCTGGGGAGATCCTGGAAACATAACAAGAAGGAAGAGTAAGAATACAACAACCCCTCAAAAATGCAAATGACGCTGCTGTCCCCAGAGTCGCCACGCTACCCTTAGCATCACCCTGTCTCTCACTTTGCTTCAGGGTCTACTGCAATGACGTCAGCGTGTCTCAGAGGAGATCAACCCACTTCCCTGCCCCCAGACCCCAAGAGTGCTCACGAGGATAACTGGAGATTTGCAAATGTAATCAGGGAGAGAAGCCAGGGTTGTTTGTCAGGGTTAACTCAGGGGCACAAAACAAACCTTTATACACACAGAGGCAAAGCATGCTCTGTGAAACCCTCTGTCTGAAGAAAACGATGCAATATCCCATCTACCTCGCATGCCAACTTTGTGCTTAAAATACCCAAAAATCCCTCTAAAGATGTTTTGCACCATAGAAACACCACTCTCTAAGTCTAAATACTAGACCTACCAACCTTAATTACTCAGGCGATAGGAATGGCTTACTGAAAGGCCCACAAATTGATAAATGCAGAAGGAACTAAGAAAGCCTAAAATAAGGCACCATGGCTACATAAACACACACGGATGCAGACAGTGTAACGACCCCAAGGCTGTGCACGTTAGCTTGAAACGTCACTGCTGCTTGCTGTATTTCAAGTCGTTAGGAAAGCCAGCAGTCCGAACGTCTTCTCTCACATGCTTGCGCCTCTTCCTGCAACACACGCTACTGTGTTTCCTACTGTGGGTCAGCTGTAAAGTGAATTCAGGGCGACCCCAACAAGGAATTTAAGAATGAGCTCCTATCATCTGGAGTGCTATGGGGGCAGCCGCAATGACCGCCGCACCACCCACACACGCTGCGCTGACCACTGCACCACCCACACACGCCGCGCTGACCACCACACCACCCACACATGCTGCCCTTGAGATAGGGTGTCAAAATCACTTTGACTCCACACCACTCCTCCAGTACAAACCAATGCATTGCTGAAGAGGAGGTAGCTTTTAATATAAATTGCTGCCGCTGGATATCAAATTCACCCCACTCTCTTCTTCTATGTAGTATTTGTTCCAGTGTTCACGCACAAATTTGAAAAACACAGTCAAAAGTCAGATCAGACGAACGATGTGACACGCTCAGAAAAAAAGCAAGCCTAAAGGCTGAATTAACAGTTACCCAAGATAGAACAAAATCAATAATTCAGGGCCTCTCTACCGTTGCTTCTGAATTATGCACAAATTGTCATCACCTTTTAAAAACTGTAATGTATGCACATAAGCATATATATATTCATGGAGGATTACAGAAGAGCAAAAACCATGTATAAACTAATGATATTAATATTTGCATAATACTGAAATAATTATGTGTGGACGTTCATGTGAACCAGATAAGAAGTACAGCAAATACTGTGAACATCTTGAGATGGAAAGCAAGTGCTAATGAGTCACAAAGTAGCCATTAAAATGATCATAAAAGTTAGCCGGGTGGTGGTGCACGCCTTTAACCCCAACACTCAGGAGGCAGAGGCAAGTGGATCTCTGTGTTCAAGGCCAGCCTGGTCTACAGAGCGAGTTCCAGGACAGCCAGGGCTACACAGAGAAACCCTGTCTTGAAAAACAAAACAAAATAAAATTATGATAAAAGTATTATAACAATGGAAACATCTTTATGTCAAATAGAGAAGCTGGTATGATTCCTATAATAAAGCAGCTTCCCATGTGAGCAAGAACTGAGGGAACCAGAAAGTGACGGTTTGTTTTGTTGTGACAGAATCACGAGCTACATGTTTCCAAAAGCCTTCAGTAAAGTTACCATATGATCATATCTTTTTTGTAAATTGAAACACGTTTCACTTTTCTATTGCTGTGATAACACTGTAACCAAGGCAACTCATAAAAGAAAATGCTTAATTTGGGCTTACGGTGTCCAACAGACATGTCTCTTCATGTTCAAACCCCACTCCTGGTACCGACTTCTGTCTTTGTTGCTTTTCTATTGCTATGATAAGACACTATGACCAAGGCAACTCACAAAGTATTTACTTAGGGCTTACAAATTTCAAAGGATTAGAGTCCACAACAGTCAAGGCTGGGAGCATGATAGGAGGCATGAAGGCCTGACACTCTGGCAGCAGCTAAGAGTTCACATCTGGAGACAAAACCATGAGGCAGAAAAAGCTAACAGGGAAAGGAGTGGGCTTCTGAAATCTCAAAGCCACCCTCAGTGACACATCTCCTCCAACAAGGCCACGCCTCCTAATCCTTCCCAAACAGTTCCATCACTGGGGACCAAGTATTCAAATGTATGAGCCTATGGGGGCCATTCTCATTCCAACCACCACAAGAGGAATGGAATATTCCTCAGATTTCCACTTGCAAATATGTATTCCACATCCCAGTGGTGGGACGTATGGCAGCCACAGGTAGTCCCAGGCTTCCTTGCCAATAGCAAGGACACTTTGCTGGCAGAGGCTGATGCCAGCTTCTGAATGACTTCTACCACAATACAAATTCAGCGAGAGCTTAGCCAGCACAACACAGGAGTAAAACCCTCTTCTGAAACAGATTCTATGGATTAGCAGTGGACTAAACCTACTCCTGACTTCATTACTTTTAATTCACTAAATTGTCTGACAGGTCTCCTCCTACCTACTTCTATTTGTGACTACAAGAAAGGCCAGGTTTCTGTCTGTTTTGTGGCCCTGTATCTCTTAAGAAGTATTTAATAAACGTGTCTTGTGGATTACAGTCCCTGAATGTGTGCTCAAAAGTGGCAAGCAGGTGCCAGCTGCCACACTCAGGAATCTTGACTGATGTGAGAGCAAGCCGAGCTCACCTCAATTATAAAGACATCTTAGTCTAATCTAGCTAAAAAGCCCGAGCTTATATTCTTGTCCCATGCTTCGAAATAATCCAAAGTCACAATAGGGGCTGGTGAGGGGGTTCATGGGTAAAGCTGTTTTCTGCTCAAACCTGACAGCCAGAATTCAATCCCCAGAAGCCACATAAAGGTGGAAAAAGAGAACAACTCCACAAAGTGTTCTCTGACTCCACATACATGTGTGATGCACCACACACATACACACACACACACACACACACACACACACACACACGCACACACACACACACACACACACACACACACACACACAAAATGCAGGCACAATTATAATATCTAAAAAGAATTGTTTTAAAAGGCCACAATGAGATTTTCTATCAAATGATTTAATTTATGTTTAATCCATCACTACAAGATTTAGACTGTGTTTAAAGGTGCTATGTTATCAGCTCTATGGCACCTTTAGACACACACAATGAGCCATTGGAAAGGAGCATTTTTTGGAGTAGAGTGCTTGATCCCTAATATTTGATCCCTGGGTTTGATCCACTGCACTGAAAAGTAAAATTAGAAAAATTAAAAAAAAAAGAGGTACTGGGGAGATGGCCTCATGGATAAGAGTGCTCACTGAGCTTGGATTCCGCAGCATACACGTAAAAGCCAAGCATGACTGTGCATGGCTGTGACCCCAACAATGTGGAGAGCAGAGACAGGAGGACCCCTGAGGTCTGCTGCCTAGCCAGCCTAGCAGAAGAAACAGCAAGCTCCAGGTCAGTGAGAGACCCTGTCACAGAGTAAAGCAGACAGTGAGAGGACAGGACACCTCACAACCTCCTCTGGCTTGCACAGGGGTGTGTACCCATAAACACAAACACATGCACACACATCCATTGTACACAGACCCACAAACATGCACATGCACATGCACACACACATCCATATACACAGACCCACAAACATGCACACGCACACATATATGTGCACACACATCCATATACACAGACCCACAAACATGCACACACACACATGTATGCGTACAAAAAGAAAAGAAAATTCAGAGTTGACAACCACTGGCGGCTTATGCCTGCAATCCTAGCGCATAAAGAAGCTGAGGCAGGAGTACTACTGCCAATTCAAGCCCAGCCTGGGCTACACAGTGAGTACCAAACCTGTGAGGAGAGGAGGAAGAGGAAGAGGAGGGAAAGGGGAGGAGGCAGAAGAGTTTCCAAATAAAAAATTGAGAAGATAAAGAGAATGCTGTGTGGTTACTCTGAGGACAGTAGAGGTGCCCACCATCTAATGCGGCCTGGCCCCAGCCAGGCACTGTTTCAAATCCAACGGGCTATGCAGATGTGTGCAGACAGGTAACCGTAGAACAGAAGCAGCACACAGGGATGAGAGATACATTTGGTCAAATGTGGGTAAACACAAGAGTAGGGGACCACAAAGACTGATCACAGGACTTTTAACCTACCAATATGATCCCCGTGTTTAAACCAAAGCCCACTTCAGCCTCATCACCACCTCCTGGGTGCCATCATCTCTTTAAAGACAGCCCCCAGGATGATGCCTCAGCACTTCCTTTGAACTCATCTGTTGCAAGACACATGCTCATATTTAAAGCAGACAATGATTACTGAAAGCAAACAAATTTAACCTTTAACGTGTGTGTGTGTGTGTGTGTGTGTGTGTGTGGCTGCATGTATAGTTCTGTATCTCATGTATGCAGTACCAGAAGAGGTCAGAAGAGGGCTTTGGATCCCTGGGATTGGAGTTACAGATGGGTGTGAGCCACCTTGTGGCTGCTGGGAATCGAACCCAAGTCCTCTGGAAGAATAACCAGTGCTCTTAACAACCGAGCCATCTCTCCAGCCCCAGCAAACAAAGTTAAAGCCAGCAGTCTAATGCATCGGTGGGTCCCGGTGTATACACATATTCATCTTCCTCATTCGGAAAGGGGCCTTGAGGCCAGGGTCACAGTTGAGAAACGACTTAGTCATCTGATTGGTTCTGTTTTGTGGCGCTGAGCAAGTACTGAGCTACATCCATAGCCCAAGACCACCAACCCTCACACGGAGGGGAACCATGAAGATTTTACGTCTACAGACATGAACAGGACAAATGAAGAGGATCACAAGTGAATATACACCAAAGCACATGAATATTTCAGCCATTGTCAGTAAGTTTAATCATTTCACAGATTCAGCTTCGTACCACTCTCAACTTTCTGCCTCCGTCTGGAAGAAAAGGTTCAATGATTTAACTCAACTGCTCATCTCTCCTTTCAAAAATTTATTTTATATGTGTATGTGTGTGCACCACATGCATGCAGGAGCCTTCACAGGCCAGAAGAGGGCATTGGATCCCCTGGAACTGGAGTACAGATGGTTGTGAGCTGTCACGTGGGTGCTGGGAACTGAACCCAGGTCCTCTGCAAGAGCAGCCAGTGCTCTTAACTGCTGAGCCATCTCTGCAGCCCCTGGTCTCTCTTCGTCCATAGGTATTTCTCAGCCATTGTGATCTGTCCTTACCTTCATACACTGGCCTAAGCTTTGAAGATCAAGACTTTACGTCCTCATCACCCCACCATGTAGCCTCAAGTGCTAGATCAGAGAGCAATCACCAAGACGTGTGCAGGTGGTAGGTAAAGATGCTAAGATCCTGAAATCTAACCCCAACATTGTGTAGCCCTTGGGCACCGAACTGAGCTGTTAGACCAACAAGTAAACTATAATAAAAATCCACATCTGCTTATTATTACAACTCCTTCTGTAAGAGATATATGCTTATTGTCATAATAGGGCTGTATGATATGCTTCTTGGAACATATATGAGACAGATTTATAACCTTTAAATATAGTGTTCGTTTATAGGTTAGAATATTATGAGTGACACTATACTAATATTCTTTCCAAGAACCCAAGTATATGTATGTGTGTGTGTGTGTGTGTGTATATATATCTTTTCCATATACCTGTCTTAATCATTAACTGTTTTTTTCCAGAAAGAAAATGTATTACAGCATTATAAATTTTATTTACAAGCTATGTACTTTGAACTGAACTACTAAATATATTTTTATAGCACATATATATTTAACTAATCATTTCCTCATAAAAGCAGTAAACCTTGGTGTTTAAAGACCTGATTTTTAGGAGCCAAGTATTCCCATCTGAATCTTAGCTTTTTTTTTTTTCTGAGTCATGTGACCTTCAGAGAGTTCCCTGAACTAGCTGCGGGCCTGATTTCCTGTAATGAGCTAACACAATCGTCAGGGGGGATAAGTGAGTTATTACATGCCACGCACTTAACAACTATGATTATCACTGTTGCTTTACGGTATGTTTTGAGCATCTACTATGTACCAGGTACGGTGGCCTGAGGGAGATGAGACTGTCCCTCTGAGCTCACGTATCTGAACACTTGGTACCCACAGCTGTTGGTAGCGCTGTTCGGGGAGGGCTAGGAGGTGTGGCCTTGCAGGAGGCGGCCAGCTTTGAGGTTTCAAAACCTCTGTACCCTTCCCAGTGTTCTCTGTCTCTCTCCCTCCACCCACCCTCCCCTCTGTCTCCCTCCCCGTCTTTTTTGCGTTTCGGTTTCAAATTACAAGCTCTCAACTCGCTGCTCTGGCCACCATGCCTGCCGCCTGCACGCTGCCGGTCCTCACCATCGCGGACTCGAACCCTCACACGCCCACACCATCTCCTTCTTTCGTACATTGCTTTGTTCGTGGTGTTTCATCACGGCACAGACAGGTAACTAACGCGCCAGGCGCGACTACAGGAATATATATAATCAAGAGCTGAAGAAGAGAGCCACCGAGTCCCCGTCCGCTGGGGTCTCACATTCCAATAAGGGCCAGGCCACTCAGAACCCAATCTACCGGAGAATCACAAGGACCTAAGCCAGCCATAATGCCGATGTAGGTCAAGGGCTGGCCTAAGAAGCCACTGCTCACTAACGAACCCAGAATGACTGCCATGCAGACCTGCTGACGGGTGCTTCTGGCCTGGCTCCCCCAGAGGTGGTACAAGCAAATCACTCACCTCTCTCTCTACAGCGGGTTCCTTTCTGCAGAAAGCTGACTGGCCAGGAGTGAAATGATGCGCTCCTGCCTGCAAATGGCAAAGCACAGGGCACAGCGAGGGCCCCAGAATAAGAATGAGGGTGATGTGCACCCAGTGAAAACCAGTTATGATGCCAACCGAGGTCCCAACTGTCTCCACTCCAAGCCTGGCCCTACGCACTAGATGTCTCGATGGTCCCTTACACGCCACCTTCCCAAACACGAGCTCAGCCTCTTGGCTCAGAGTAGCAGCACATCTTTCTTTTCTTCATCCACTCATACATCCAGTCAGACATCATCTCCTGCCTCCATCCACAGGAACCCAGCAAACTTACAATCTCAAGGCTTGCTTCAAATGCCCTAACTTGTACGTGTCTTTCCACGTGCGGTTAGACGTGTCCTTGCCTGTATTCTTGGGGTGTTACGTTTGTATGCAGCCATGTAGCAACTCACCCATCTGGAAGCACATGTTCCCCACAGTACAACAAGCCCCCTGACCCAGAGCAGGGTACCACACCCAGTGACATGCAAGCCGGAGAGGCTGCCCCTGCCGACACCACCTCATCACCTGCATGAGGCACTCACCTGCATGTACTGACTCTTTTTTTGTTGTTGTTTTTGTTTTTTTTTTGTTTGGTTTTCGAGACAGGGTTTCTCTGTGTAGCTTTGCACCTTTTCCTGGAACTCACTTGGTAGCCCAGGCTGGCCTCGAACTCACAGAGATCCACCTGGCTCTGCCTCCCGAGTGCTGGGATTAAAGGCGTGCGCCACCACCGCCCAGCCTCATGTACTGACTCTCAACTTGGTCCTCCTGTCTCCAATGACACTGATGTTACCTCTAGAGGACAGAGTCCTAAAGCCATCTGCGTTTTCAGGTTCCTGACTCCAGACCCTACACGACAACATCCCACTGACCATGCTGGATCACAGGGTGTCTGCCACGCTTGGGAGAACGGAGCACCTGCCACCTGCTTCCTTCACGACCTTTGTCATTAGCTTCAGCTACCACTTTGACATAGCCTAGAGTCCTCTGAGGGAGTCTCGAAGGAGGGATTGTCCAGATCCGACTGTCCTACGGTCATGTCTACAAGAGATTGCCTTGCCTGATGATTGATGTGGGAGGGCCCAGTCCACTGTGGGTGGCACCAACCCCAGGCAGGTGGGCCTGGGCTGTAAAAGGAACCAGGCTGAGCGTGAGCCAGTGAGTGAGCCAGCAAGCAGTGCTCGTCCACGGGTTCTCCTTCAAGTTCCTGCTTCACTTCCTGCCTTGACTTTCCTCAGTGATGGACTGGGAAGCAAAAGTCAAAGAAACGCAGCTTCTCCAGACTCACACAGGGCAGGTATCTAGGGCAGCAAATACTCCAGGTACCGGCCAGCCAAAGGCAGACAACAAATATTGATGAGATGGCTTCTCAGCCACATGAAGACTTCATTATTGCTGGGCAACCGCCACCTTGAGTCGCAATGTTCTATTTCCTGTGCTGCATGCATACACTAAGTAAAGGCACGTGTATAAAAGGCATGTTTCCGAGCTGGTAGCGGCTGAGCAGGAAACGGCACTCAGGCACCAAGCCTGACGGCCTGAGCTCAGTCCCTGGGATCCACATTATGGAAGGGGAGAACTGACTCCAGTAAGCTGCCCTCTGAGTTCCACGGCACACAGCACGGCAGGAATGCATCAGAAGACACAGACACAAAATAAATGAATACACAATGACATTTTAAAGCATTAAAATAAAGAAAAGATGCTTCCAAGAATCCTAGCTGTGGATTAAAAAGAAACAGTTATTTTAGTGAAAGAATTTCTTTTCTCCTGGGATATTTTGCCCAGTTACTTGCAAAAAATACTTATTAATAATATTACTTATTTTTATTATATATTTATCATTGTATATGATTATTAATATATTATTGTACAAAAATGTTATTAATATATATTCATAAAATGAATAATAGATATCCAGTAGATGGAAGGATGGATAACTTCTTATTCAACAGCACTGTAATAAAGTCTCCAATGTAATAAAAAAGACCTTATATGACAAATTAACATCTGTCAATCTCTACCCGGAAGAAAGAGTTGTGAGTGAATAAGCACCCATTTGTTTTCATCTCAAAAGGAAAATATAGTGATAATATTAAAAAGCTGAGGCAAGGCAGGCGTGGTATCCCACGCCTTTAATCCCAGCACCAGCAGGCAAAGGCAAGTGGATCTGTATGAGTTCAAAGTCAGCCTGGTCTACACAGTGAGTTCCAGGCCAGCCAGGACTGCATAGTAAAGATTGTATCTAAAAAAATAAATAAATAATACAAATAAAAAAGATGGAAAAAGAAAAGGCTGCATAAAATCAGTCGCACTGCTGATTCTCAACACTAACCTTCTAATGAAGTACCTCGCACCGTCTCTCTGCCAATAAAACACATTTCTAAAATTACCAAGTGTGAGGCCGTCCTTCTCCAGGCTCTTTGCGCCAGGCTCTGCCAGCTTCCCCGGCTTGTTTTATGGAGATGGGGTTGTTTTAATCTAATGAGCCAAGGCCTGACTAACTCAGCTCCAGAAAATGGCAATTCCCACAATTTTCCATGAACAAGCAAGAGGAATAATTTATTGGCAAGGCTGAGGTTCTGCCAGGTTTTAAATAAGCCTTAGAGTCTCCCCACAAAAGCAGGCGGTGAAATTAGAAGCTATATGTGGAGGAGCGGGGAGAGGGGGCCGGGGAGAGGGGGCCGGGGAGAGGGGACGGGGAGAGGGGGCCGGGGAGAGGGGGCAGGGGAGAGGGAGCCGGGGAGAGGGGGCCGGGGAGAGGGGGCCGGGGAGAGGGGGCCGGGGAGAGGGGGCCGGGGAGAGGGGCAGGGAAGAGGGCAGGGGAGAGGGGCTCTAATGGAGCTGGCACCGTCCCACTGTGGCCAAAAGCAGAGTGATCTGCCCGTACCCAAATCAAGCACCACTCACTTGCGGTGTTTTCTCTGTTGGTTGATTGTCTGGAGGAGTGAAAGTCTAATTTGTCCACCGTTCAGCCCATGTTTCAGTCTGCAGCATCGTTCTGAACTTTGGTCCCTGCTCCCCACAACACCCTCCACCTACCCAGTCCTCCTACAGTGACTTACTGCCTTGCCCCCCCCCCCCCATCTACAGGGAGCTTTTCATTGTGCTGAACGCAATGGACATTGTCATCATACCACCTTCAAAGGTGCCTGGATCCCCGTGATGTTGTTAAGCTTTGTGTCTCCCTTCCTTTTTTCTTCCCACTTCATCTTATGGTGAAACTCCTTCCATTCCCATCATTTTAGGCAGGTACCCTTGATAACTAGACGCCACATTGTGGAAGGTTAAGTTAAAAAAAAAAAAAAAAAAAAAAAAAAAGACCCAGATGACAGCCTTTCTCTGCATCACAACGTAGCTGTAGCAAGAGAAGAGGAACACAAACAATTCCTGTGAGAAGGAATCGTGCTGGGCTCATAAACCGAAATTCAAATCATAATTGGCACCAGATGCCGCGGACCTAACATGTATTTAAACAGAAATCAACTCCGGTGCCTGATTTATTAGGAAAGCGGCACACACACGCTTCTCCGGGGCCCTTCCTTCACGAAGCTCCTCGCCTGCATGCCTCTCTAGACAGTCAGTTTTACCATTTCACATCACTTTTCCATCGGTAGAGCAGGGAAAGAAAAAAGAAGAAGGAAAGAAAAGAAACCTATAGGAAAAATGGCGTTCCTTCAAAACCCGCAGTTGCCCTCCTATTTAGGGACCTGATATTTCATCGACCATGGTGAACATTCTTCTCTCTCCATTCTAACCTGAAAGGACTCTAGTTTGCCGCCCCCCCCACACACATGATTGCTCTTCCCCACAAGGATGACTGTTCAAACTCCAGACCCCGCCAGGCATCCCAGAGTACACCTTTCTGAGAATTCACATTGTTACCTCCAGAACTGTGATATGAATCCACATCCTTTGGCTGATTTCCCCCTCTCTGTTACCTAATTTCACAGGACTCACACCCCTCCATCGTCTCCAACCTCAAACGCAAAACCGATGTGAACCAACTCACTCTCTACATTGGGCCCTGCTTCTTAAACAGTGTCGCAAGGACATCGCGGTTTTCACAAGCCTGCGGGGTGTCTAAAACCTCCTTTTCATATAGACAAGCGGGCCTAATAAAGTTACAGACGCCCGCTGCATAAGTACAGTAGCATGTTTGTGCTGTACACCCAACCTCTACCGAATGGCATCATGCACAGCATGAAACAGTTACCGCTTGCCTTCAAAGTAAAAAGAATTGGAATGCCCCTTTTCTAAGGTTCCTCTATAATCTTTCACACCGGAGCAACCTACAGCTGCAGTCGGCACTGGGTAAAACCTGATAATTTACTGATTAGAAAAAAAAAAAAAATGATGCTAAAAATTAGAAACCGGCCAGGAGGTGGTGGCACAGGCCTTTAATCCCAGCACTCAGGAGGCAGAGGCAGACAACCTATCTCCGTGAGTTCAAGGCCAGCCTCGTCTACAGAGCAAGTTCCAGGACAGCCAGGGCTACACAGAGAAACCCTGTCTTGAAAAACAAAACAAGAAAATTATAAACATCAAGGTGACTATAAACTGCACGTCATACTTCAAGCGGGAATATTCTAGAACACAAGAAAAATAGTTCCGCCACTCCAGCAGCCACTAGGAGCTCACTACTAAATTTCACATAGAGTTAGCACAGGCATCTACTTCTTATTCACGCTGTAATAATGAGGAATGTTTGTGGTTTTAATAAGACCGTGTTTCAGCACCTTGAGGCAAAGCAAGCCCAGGTAACGGCCCCACCAACACAAAGGGAGCAGCTAGGAGGAGACTCGTAATCACAGAACTGATTCCATTTTTGCGCCTTGATTTTTTGGCAGGCTTCAGAGCAGCGTGCAACCTGATAGGAGCGATGAATAAATAAACAGCAGTTCTGGGAATCTGCTACCGTGGGAGGCACGGATATTTTGAGCTATCAGATAAATATTCAAATGATAAAAGCTAACTGCTGATTGCCCCTCACAGGGCAACTTTTAGGAATGGTCTCAGAAGGCATTCTGAGAGAGGAATATTGTAAGCTAAAGGCTTCCTGCTCAGGTCCTGGGAGAGCACCCCTCACCCACTCATCACAGTCCCGCGCACACCGTCGCACACGGGGGCCCCCTTATTTGCGGCCCTTGCATGCGCCCACCACTGTCCCGGCAAGACTGACAGCTTTTCCCATTTCCCCATCACAGCTCTGAGGCAGGCTAAGCTGTCAACACTTCCCCAAAAGTATGCCAATTCCCTGAAACAGTTTCCAGTTTGATTTCAACTAGGGAGCGCTCCTGCTTTATAAGGCGACGTTTCCTCGCTCTGTTGGCACAGCTCAGCAATTAATTCTCAGAAAATGACCTTTCTCAAGTGCTCACAGAGTCCCAAGGCAAAGCATCTCATCGCTGCCCCCCACCCACCCCAAGAACTGCCTACAGACCCAGGACTAGCTGTCAACTATTTTTAAACCTCTGAAATGCCATTCGTGGAATTAAACCAAAGCTTTAATCCCATATGAGAGATAGAAAGCTACATAAAGAGGGAAAGATCCAGAACTAAGCATAGCTACAAATTCTGCAATCTTTTGACTGACAAAAGCCTTGTTAATCCACATCTGAACCTGCCTAAGGCAAACAGCGCACTCCAACGCTCCTCAGCAAATTAAGTCTGAGCGCTACAGATCCGGCCTCTCTACTTAGCCCTCCTAGCTGAGCTCCACCCGGGGATGTAATGTCAGGGTAACAGTAACAGTTGATCTTATAATCAGAAGGGGGGTCTCTTTATCACTTTAGACTCTATTTACAATCACGAAAATTAAACACCGCCCCACCCCACTTAATGGCATTACTTAACTACATCTTTTTACATGTAAAACCAATATCGCCACCTAGTGGCAGCCAGTGTCCTATCTCACTGAGGATGTAACGAGACAACCGCCTGGGACAAACGGAGCTGCTTCCAAAAGTTGAGACAATACATCAATAGAAACACTGTCTCTAATACTGTATTTGGCACTCCAGTAGGTACGGGGTAGAGGGTGCATACAAGAAAAGTAGAGGTGGGTCCTGCCTTGCTCTGGTATCTGAACATACGACAGACAGACACCAGGACAAGAGGTGCCATGAAGAGGCCTTGGTGGGATGCCAGTCAGAACAGGAGCAACAAGGTTATCTACAGATGAAAGTTTCCATCACACTGGACTGAGGTCACTAGCCTGAACAAAAGTACTAACAGCCACTTTTTTCTTCATTTTATTTTTATGTATATGTGTGCTTTTCCTGCCTGTGTATCTATGAATCACATACATGTGGTGCCCACAGAGGCCAGAAGTAGGTGTCAGATCCCCTGGGACTGGAGTTACAGATGGTTGTGAGCCTCTGTCTGGGTGCTGGAAACCAAACCCAGGTCCTCTGAAAGAGCAGCCAGTGCTCTTAACCACTGAGCCAACTCTCCAGCTCCCAGCCATTCTTTTTGAACAAAGGAACCTTAAAAACACGATGAAATGAAACAAGCGAGTCCCCAAGGACGATTACTCCAAGACTTCCCTCTCCCGTCTAGGACGTCCACAGCAGTCGGATTGAGAGACTGGAAGTTAAATGAAAGTTACTGAGGGCTACAGGAAAGTGAGGGGGCAGGGAGATGTTTAGAGGTACACAGTATTGGTTTTATGGGATAAAGGGGCTCTGGAGATGTACTGCCAACAGGAATATACCTGATGTGACTGAACTGTGCCCTTGAGATACTCACTGTGGGCTGGAGAGGTGGGTCAGCCATTAAGTGCACTGGCTGCTCTTGCAGAGGACCTAGGTTCGGTTCCCAGCACCCACATGGCAGCCCACAACTGTCTGTGACTCCAGTTCAGGGCATCTGATGCCCTCTTCCGGCCTCTTCACCATGTACATCTGATGCACAGACACACAGACAAAAAATACTCATACACATAAAGCAAAATAAATGAATCTTTTTAAAATCTTTTTAAAAGAAAAGAAACATCTATTACAACAGAAAAGAAAGTAACTCAGAGAAGAGAATGAATTTGGGGGAGCCAGGGGGAGCCACACAAACACAGCCTGGTTCTGAGTAATCAAAAGTTGACGGGATTCAGCCTGTTCTCTGCTTTCAAAATCTGTGGAAGAGGACGTCAAACAGGTAGCAAGTCAGAGCGCACACATCGGAAGACACAACGGGTTTGTACGTGATACAGACGTGGGGCCAGGACTGGCAGCTGTGGGCCAAGGCGGTGCAGAGAATCCAGGCCTGGTGGCAGCTGCTTGTCATCTCAGGGCTCAGAAGGCAGCTCTTCCCACCACTACACCAGTGTGTGCACATATGTGGATTATGTGCACACAAGTGCAGTTACCCTCAGGGGCCAGAAGATGGCCTCAGATCCCCCCCGGAGCTGGAGTTGTATAAAAGTGCTTGGTTTTTTTGTTTTTGTTTTTGTTTTTGTTTTGTTTTTTTTTGTTTTTGTTTTTTGTTTTTTTGTTTGTTTTTTTTTTTTTTTTTTTTGGTTTTTCGAGACAGGGTTTCTCTGTGTAGCTTTGCGCCTTTCCTGGAACTCACTTGGTAGCCCAGGCCGGCCTCGAACTCACAGAGATCCGCCTGGCTCTGCCTCCCGAGTGCTGGGATTAAAGGTGTGCACCACCACCGCCCAGCCTAAAAGTGCTTGTTATTCAAGCACCAGGACCTGACTTCAGATCCAGAGCACCCAAGTCAAAGCTGGGCATGCGCGGCAGGCTGCCTCTGAAACCCCAGCCCGAGGAAAGCCACCAATGAGTGGATCCTGAGGCTAACGGCAGCCAGTTTAGCCTTCCTGGGACTGCTGAGTAAGTTCCAGGCCAGTGGGAGATCCTGCTGAAGGATGGAAGGAAAGAAAGAAAGAAAGAAAGAAAGAAAGAAAGAAAGAAAGAAAGAAAGAAGAGGGGAGGGGAGGGAAGGGAAGGGAAGGGAAGGGAAGGGAAAGGAAGGAAGGAAGGAAGGAAGGAAGGAAGGAAGGAAGGAAGGAAGGAAGGAAGGAAAGGATGAGTGAGTGAGTGAGGGAAGTGGGGGATGGCTTGCTTAAGAACTACACCAAGGTTGTCTGCTGGCCTACACACATGCACAGGCCCCAGTGTGCATGCATGCACACATATACACACACCTGTTTATATGCACACACATATATACACACATGTATATATATATATACACACATATGTATATACACATACACACAAACATACACACATGTATACACACACGCACACACACACACACACACACACACGCACACATGCTCGTGCACACACACAGGAACTGTTGACGGTCACCACTGTTCTGGATCCACCCCCTCTCTCGGGAGGAGCTGGGAGTGAAGCTCAGCGTAGAGCTCATTCGTACCTGTCGAGTGTGAAGGAAGCTGATGCTAATCCCCAGACACCAAACCAAACCACAGGAGACACTGAGGGGCACGTTCTCCATTCCCAATCACAACTGATGGGTCCGGCTTCGGTGGGAGCCTCAAGCCACCCTCCCCCAGAGCCTAGAATCAGTGTTAAGTATCCAGTAACCAAAGCCCCAAAGGAAACAGGCACAGCCAGTCCCATATGTATATATATGCATCATTTCTCTTATATATAAAAAAGGAACACTTTATAATTTCTATTGCTTCCCATCAACAGGTACCCAGAGGTCTCATCATCACTATGAGCCAAGTCCCAGGAGCACTACTCACCATGAAGTGCCAGGGAGACTGTCAGGTGCACATGCGCACACACACATACACACACATACACACACACACACACACACACACACACACACACACACATGAGAAAGAACAAAAGGGTGGGAGTGACCATACAGAAGAGAAAATATGGAGTGAATTCAATCACCTAGGCTTAGTTGGCGCAGGGTATCATCCATATTATTGACAAGAACTATAGCACCATTTAAATAGCGAGATATCATATAAACACTGCTTCTGAGAGATGGAAGGTATTTCTGAGAGCAGGGCACAAGGAAAAGTGTGCCCACGGTTCCCAGGGGAGTAAGTGATCCAGTCTCGTTGTGTCTGAGGTCATCACTAACTACACAAGGTCTCTCTCACTGGGGGAGTTTACTCAGTTCACGGTTGCCTGAACCCGAAAGTGTTCCTTCTCCTCCCTGTGGCTCCCCACACCGCCTCTCATCAGCACCTCGAGTGGAACAGAGAGGATAAGCAAGGGAGAGTACAGATGGGCGGTCTTGAGGGCCAAGGCAACCGATGCAGAGAGAGGGACTTGGAGGGGTGTGTGTGTGTGTGTGTGTGTGTGTGTGTGTGTGTGTGTCTGTCTGTGTCTGTGTGTGTGCGTCTGTGTGTCTGTGTGTGTCTGTGTGTGTGTGTGTGTGTGTGTGTGTGTGTGCGCGCGCGCGCACGGCTGTGTGTCCGTGTTTCTGGGCTTCTTAAAGAAGAAAATGTCTGCCAGCCATGTTGATGCACGCCTTTAATTCCAGCACCCAGGAGGCAGAGGCACGCAGAGCTCTGTGAGTTCAAGGCCAGCCTGATCTATATAACAAGTTCCAAGCCAGTCAGGGCTACATAGTGAGACCCTGTCTCAAAGGAGGAAGAAGGAAAAGAAATAGAAAGAGGAAGAGAAGAAGAAGAAGGAAGAGAGTAAAAGGGAGAAGGAAGAAGAAGGGGAGGAGGAGGAAATGGAGAAGGAGGCAGGGGAGAGAGGAAAAGAAGAAAGCGTCCACAGACAGGACAGCAGACCCCCTTCCTTATCTTCAGTCTCAAGTCAACTGCAATTGAAAAACCGTGGAACACATCATACGTAACTCTCATCCTTAAAACTACGTGCTATTCTGAGACATCCGGTAAAATATCGTGCCGTCTCAATGCCCTGCCAGGACACCCAACAGGCCTGTGTCCAGCACAGCCTCAGTTTATACTCGCCCACTGGTGACGACCAGTCATGTCAGACACAGAGCTGACCTCTACCATTCAAGCGCCCCCTGGTGCTGTCCAAGGCATCATGGTAATGTGCTAACAGCTCCATTACAATACACTGTTCTAATTACTCTGCTTTTAGATACCACTAATCTCCTATCGTGCTTAGTTTATAAATTAATTTTATCTAGGTAATACAGGTGTGCCAGGGAGGAACACAGCAAATAGAATCCGGGTCCCTCTGTGGCTTGAGATACCCACTAGGAGGCTTGCACTATGCCCTCACCAATTAAAGGGAATGACCTACGAGAAGGCGGAGCCTGTTCAAACCACCTACATTATTCAGAACAGCCTGAGATTCAGTTCACACCTCTTTCAAATGCCATTAAAATGTAGCTGTGTGCATATTTTTCTCTCCATAATCCTGGGATATTACACTATAAGTCAGATCAAAGATTCAATTAATAACATCCAATTAAAAAAGAAAAACACAGGAAGAGCCTCATAGAGAGGGCGCTACAGTAAGATTAATGAAAATGTTATTTCAACATGAAAATTGCCTTAGAACTTGTTGCCAAGAGTTTGCATGTTAATTAGCTCTAGTTCTTTTAAAACGTTATTTCTCCCATTTTATTCTGTCATGACAAAGCCATGGTACTCCTACAAAATTATGTAACTCCTGTAATTAAACATACACATACTATGAGAGAACGTTTTCAGCAATATTCAATATTAAATTAGTACGATGAGTCCAGAGAGTTATTCTCACCTACATAAAATTGATTTTCTACAGATTCGGGGAAACATAAATATCTCAGTACATACACAATGACCCCTAGCCACCCCGAGTCTTCTCCACATACCTGTGTCAGATTTGCTGCCTGCTTTAAGATGTCCCTTCTCAGCTCTTCCGCCCTCTTGGCATGAAAAGAATTACTTTGACTCTGGATGACAAACACAATTTCTTTTAAGTCTAAAACAAACAAACAAAAAGTTTCCAAGTTGTTTTTTTTTTTTTTGACAGTGATTAAAATGAACGTAAGAATACGAGCAGTTTTAAGGCAAACATTCAAGCACCAAGCTCTGAAGGGGAAATGGTACACTTTTAAAAATTGTGTGTGTAGAAGTGTTCGCCTGCATGTGTGTATGTGCACCACATGCATGCAATGCCTGTGGAGGCCAGAAGGGGGCGTCAGATCTCCTGGAACTGGAATTACAGCAGCTGTGAGCTGCCATGTGGGTGCTGAGAACTGAACCCAGGTCTTCTGCAAGAGCAGCCAGTGGTCTTAACCATTGAGTCACTTCACCAATCCCAGAAATTTTTATTTATATAACTCTAGAACCACTATCTTCTCTACCTTTAAAGCAACATCCAAAAATTCCTTCCTAGAAGTGCCAAGCAAACAAGCTTACCATACTACACCACGCCTTAGGGAACAAACTACCTTTCCCCCTGCGTCTGCAAAACAAACCTGCCAAACGGCCCAGTGACTTCCCAAAGGTCCCAACGTAACCCTACGCTGTGCTATGGGGTGAACTGTGCCCCCTCCAAAGGGCATATGCTGAGTTCTGGTCCTCAGAACACGATCCTGTTTGGAGTTGGGTCTTCCAGAGTCATCAGGCTAAAGTGAGGTCATTACAGAGGCTCCTAACCCAGTATGACTACTGTCCTTAGAGGAGGGGAACTGGACACTCCAACCCACATTGTAAAGATGGTGTGAAAACACAGTGTAAGCCAAGAAAGAGCCTGGAGAAGGTCTTCCCCCATAGCCCTCAGGAGCCAACCCTACAGACAGCTTCACCATAGCTTTTAGCCTCCAAACTTCTGACAAAACAAACCATTTTGTTACATAAGACCAACACAATCTATTTATAGGAAGCGAAAGTTTCCTTTGGCTTAAGTTTTGGTGGTCCCCACACATGGCAGCTCGGCCTCATTGTTTTCAGGACCCCGGCACAGTGTGTCATGGAAGGGAATGTGTGGTGCATGGTGCCCACTGTGGTTCAAATTTGAAATGTCCCTCACAGGCTCATTCGGAAAGCTTGGTCACAGCTGCCGCTGCTATTGTGAGAGGCTGTGGAACCTTAACCATCATGTTGAGTCTGCCTGCAGAGTAGGTCACTGCCTCCTGGCTCACATTCTGCTTCCTGATTGGCTATGATCTGGGGAGACGCTACATAGTCCCACCACTAAGAACTCCCCCACCTGTCTGACTGAACTGCTCTGAAATCGGGAGCCCAGATAAACTTTCCCTCCTATAAACTGTTTCTGCCAGGGACTGTGGTCACAGGGGCACAAAAGGGACAAACAGGGCCTATTCACCTCACTGAAGCCTAGAAAACAAAGAAAGGCAGGAAGAAGCCTGGATCCCAGTATCCCCTTCAAGGACCTGGCCCCAGTCACCCAGCTTCTCCCCTCTTCAAAGCGTCATCATTTCCTGATGGTGCCGTGGGCTGGTGACCAAGCCTTCAACATATAGTTTTGGAGAGACCGCGTCATATCTAAACTACAGCAGCCTTAGCAAACTCATATGCAGTATTTCCAGAATGTTCTGGATGACCTTTTACAGCCATACTTAAAAGTGGCTGTCCGCGCCCCATAAGGTCACAAGGATTTTCAAATAAGCAATGCAATAATCCCTACCCCAGTTCGCCAGGCACCTAGCCAGGATTGGGTGTTATCTCCAGGAAACCAGCCACAGCTATCCCACAGAAGCAGGGGCTGGTAGCAAGCCTCGCAGAGAAGACCATGCCTTGGGGCACGCTGACGGCAGGACCCTCAATACAGCCAGCCTTCCACAACAGTGAGTGAGGAGCAAGCCCCCAACTCTCTGGGGGAAACCCCCCAGACCGGTGTGGCTGCTGCCCAGGTCACGTCTCAGAGAAGCACATCAGCCTGCCTCAGATCTTGAACTTGTAATAAAGAAGCAGAGCCAAGACAACAGCTCAAGGTACAGTGAGACGTCATTGGTGGCCTCCAGCCAGGTCTACAGCAAATTGATATGAGGACCTTCCTCCCACCAGAGGCTCCATCTTTAACACTTCAGCTCAAGGATGCCAATGTGACTTGAACTGTATCCTGTTACGTTTTATCGTTCCATTTGGTTCTAGTGCTCCATTCATTTACTCACTTGTCCAAACACTCACACAACTGATCGCTCCACAGTGAGCCATCTAGGTCCTAAAAATTATCAGAAATACTCTTTGGTTAAATAAAACTCAATAAAAACTTTAAAAGGAAATTCTGGGCAACCTACTGGATATGGCCTATCTCCTTCCCTTGCCTGTATGAACAGGAACATTTCACGGATATCCTCTATTTTAAGCTGGCTTCCGGGCTGCATACATTGGGCGCAGGGGTAAGGTTTACAAGGGGAGTCTTCCATCTCAGGCAAAACATTATCTGTGATCTGTTCCACCTGAAGCAGTAATACAAACCAGTGGTTCTCAACCTTCCTAATGCTGTAACCTTTTACAAAGGTTGACCCACAACCACAAAATTATTTCCTTGCTACTTCATAACTGTAATTCTGCTACTGTTATGAATTGTTATGTAAATATCTGATATGAGGGATATCTGCTATGAGACCCCCATGAAGGGTCATTTGCCCAAAGGGGTCGTGACCCACAGGTTGAGAACAACCGATATAAACTAACCTACCAGAGCCAAGTTGTAAAGATGGCTTTTTATTAAGCATGGAATAGGGGCTGGAGAGATGGCTCAGTGGTTAAGAGCACTTGTTACTCTTGCACAGGACCTGGGTTCATTTCTCAGCACCCACATAGAGCTCAAAAACATCAATAACTCTAGTTCTGAGGGATTTGACCCCTCTTCTGGCCTCGGTAGGTACTAAACACACATGGTGCACAGACATACATGCAAGCAAAACACTCATGCACATAAAATAAATAATCTTCAAATAATAAAAAAGGGGAATGGAATAAATAAGCTTGGGGGATTTGCTTTCAAATTTTAATTAAATTGAAGGTGTATTTTTCTTAGTGATCCTTTCAGTCAGCCTTAAGAAAGCATGTGGAAAGAAAAAAAAATGGAAGCAACCTGACTATCTACCAGCAATATATATAAATCAGAATACTATACAGCAATAAAAATTGATTAGCATGGGCTAACTATTACTAATTAATGAAAACAGTAACTATGACAACATGTATAAATCCAGACACTCTAGATAAATCTCATAGGGAGAATGCTGTAATACCACCAAGATACAAAAAAAGAAAGAAAAAACTGTATAAATCAGTAATTTGCAAAATATAAGCTGAAATATACATCAAGTAGCTAACTGTTCTAATTTACTCCACTGCTGTGATAAAAACAGCTTGTGGAGGAAAGGGTTAATTTGGCTTACAGGTTACATCACCACCCAGGGACGCCAAGGCAGGAACCTGGAGGCAGGAACTGATGGAGAGACCATGGAGGGACGCTGCTTAGTGGCTTGCTCTCTCTGGCTTGTTCAGGGCGGTTTCATGTACAGCCCAGGCCCACCTGCCTTGGCATGGCACTGCCCACGGTGGGCAAGACCCTCCTCCATCAGTTAGGGGTCAAGAAAATGCCCCACAGACATGCCCATGAGCCGAGATGATGACAGCCATTCTTCAACTGATCCTTCCTCTCTCTGGGTATCTCTGGTTTGTGTAAAATTTAAAATAAAAACTCCCCAGTATACACACTATGTGTATGTCACTTAAAAGTGTCAAAGACTCCACGAGTGATACACGTAACTGAGGATAAGGACTTAAGCTTTCGGCTCTCTCAGTAATATTTACTTCTTAACCTGGGTGGTGGATATGCAGGCATTCTTTGCAGTAATCCTTACAGCATCTCATAAATCCAGATTATTT
The DNA here is from genome assembly GCF_949786415.1 of Peromyscus eremicus. Classification (NCBI taxonomy): domain Eukaryota; kingdom Metazoa; phylum Chordata; class Mammalia; order Rodentia; family Cricetidae; genus Peromyscus; species Peromyscus eremicus. Next base: position 39,707,786 of record NC_081438.1, on the reverse strand, counting down.
CCTAATAAATTCTGCACTACAGCAATCCACCTGTCAAAAGGCTAATCCTATGCTCGCCACCGTAAGCAAGACCTGCTGCCTCTGCCGATGCGGCAAAGCTCCCACTGTTCTTCTCACAAAGACAACAGATCCTCCGTGCAGGGAGAATGCTATTCTAGAAAAACAAAAGCCAATTCTTCCCCTTTCAGGCATCTTCGTCGCGTGAGTCGTGTTCGTCCTTCACTTTTTCACATAGCTGAGATCAGACTGGCCCTTCCTTTTCTGTGGACTACAATCAGGTACACTACACACTGGGTCTGCAAACATCGTCGGTCACCTGCTCAGAGTCAGAAACACAGGAGCAGTGCAGAGGCATTGGAGCCCAGTCCAGTGCCTGGGCCTGGAAACACCAAACTGGATAGAGTCAATCACGGGGTGCTGTGGGAGCGGGGCGGGCAGTGGGGCCGGGCCACAGAGGATCTGCTGAGTTTCTCAGGAAGGGCTGCAGCTTTGTGCACACTTCCAGGAGGACAGGAGCAGAGGAAGAAGTGGGGTTACCATAGAGAGCCCACGGTAGGCTCTGGAGCATCCCCATGCCCGCAGGAGTCTGCAAAAAGATTTATGGCGCCCAGGTGATGAAGTTAGAGGGTAGGCTGGCTCAGCCAAGCCAGGTCATGAGGGATTTATACATGGGGTTAGATGCTTGGACCATGGACTAACTGTCTTCAAGCTGGAAATGGTACCAGGAGCCAAGTAAATCCTAAGGCATCAAGGTCTTTCTGAAAAGGGGACTAGAGACACTGTCCTGGGGACAGGATCCATTTGGTAGAGTTATCTGGGTCTGGGTGGTGGGGCTGAAGGGAAAAGGAATGTTGGATAATGAATGGCAGGCGACTGACATGCTCCTTGGCCCCAACCCACCCCAGATTAATCTAGTCTGTTGCTGGAAAGGGCGTACATGCTTACATTCCTGCCGTTCTATACATCTGAAGTAAGAAATGTTTTCTGCATCTGACTTGAGTGTTCCCTCGAGTGAGTCACACTCGGGCTGAGGCCAGAGCCCAGAGCTGATCTCCATAGCCATGCCACCCAGCCACCTGACTCTCGGCTGCCCGGGGTGGGGGGACAGAGCTGTGAGAGGTGAGTCCCCTCTTTCCTGTACATTGTGGCTGCTGTTTCTCTAAACTCACTACAGCTGGCCTTCAGCAAACATGTTCAGAGCTCGCAATGATCGACAGGGTCTCTCCTCCAGGAGTGAGCAATAAATGGATGCCACAGTAAGTACTTCACTCGTATCAGAAGCCATATGCCGCTCTGAAAATGGCTCTCCTATGCTCTCCCTAGGTCTTCATGATGACAAGCTTCAGGCTAGCCACAAACAACAAAATATACCTCATAAGTGCTATCAAAAAGGAAAATTAACTTCGCTAGACTATAATTTACAGTAAACACAAGTTTTAAACATTCCTTGCTGGGGATGGGGATGGTGGCGCACACTTTCAATCCTTGCACTCAGGACACAGAAACAGCTGTATCTTCGTGAGTTCAAAGTCAGCCAGAACTACATAGTGAGCCCATATCTTTAAAAAAAATTTTTTTTAAATCCCTCTTTTCAGTTGTGCTTGCTGGCAGACCGCCATGGGTCACATGATCCGAAGACAGCGGAAAGACACTGGTTCTGTGTTCCGCGCACATGAAAGCACGCCGTGCGCCTGCATGCTGTGGACTTCGCTGAGTGGCGCGGCTATATTAAGGGCATTATAAAGGATATCATTCACGACCCTGGCTGTCACAGTGCTCCCTGCCTGAAAGTGGTCTTTCGCGATCCCTACCGATTTATGAAGTGGACTGAGCTGCTCATCGCTGCGAAAGGAATCCACACTGGACATTTTGTGAACTGCAGCAGGAAGGCTCAGCTGAATATCAGCCAAGTTTTGCCCGTGGGCACCAAGCCTGAGGGTACCCATCGTGTGTCGTCTGGAGGACAAGCCTGGGGACAGGGGCAAGCTGGCATGAGCCACCAGGAACTATGCTACATCATCTCCCACAGCCTGGAGACCAGGAAGATCCAAGTGAAGCCGCCATCAGGGTCCACGGTCATTCCCTCGGCCAACAGCGCTGTCGTCGGTGTGATGGGTGGTCGGGGCAGAGCTGACAGACCCACCTTAAAGGCTGGCCGTGCCTACCACAAGCACAACGCCAAGAGGAACCGCTGGCCGCGTGCACAGGATGTGGCCAGGAATCCTGTGGAGCGCCCTTTGGAGGTGGTAACCTCCAGCACATTGGCAAACCCTCCACTATCTGAAGAGATGTTCCTGCTGCTTGCAAAGTGGGTCTCACTGCTGCCCACCAGACTGGATACTACAGGGAACCAAAACTGTACAGGAGACAGAGAACTAGAACCCAGGAGCTAATAAAGTATGTCCTTTGGCTAATAAAAAAAAAAATCTGTGGATTAAGGGCTGTCCGCACAGCACAGGGCCTTGAGTTTGGATCCCCAGAACCTACATAAAAACCAGACTCATCGGGCAGACAGAAAAGCCTGCGGCAAGATAGCCCATGACAACGAGGCTTACCAAATTGGTGAGCTAGCAGTTCAGGGAGAGACTCTGCTTTAGTACATAAAATGAAGAGCAAATGAGAAAGACACAGGATGGCCTCTATCATAGGCACACACACATGCCTACACATTTGCACACACGTGTACCCATACACATGCAAATATACATATACACACTCACCACACCACACATATGTAAAAATAATACAAGTGCATTGCTTACCTACGCCATGTTTCCTTGGTAGACTACTCTGCTCCAAATCCTGTATTTAAAATGAAAGAGACAAAGATGAATTCTATCATTTAACTGAACTAGCAACACCGTGAATAAAGACAAATCATCTGGGCTAACACGTGGTGCCAGGACTTGAGGATGGGGCTAAATGCTTCCCTAAAGTAAGGAGGCTAGAACGGAAGAGGGCAAAGCAGAAACCATGAGCATCTGCATTGCTCCAGAAGTTCTGCAACAAGGTTGTGCCTATTTTATGTGCATGAGTGTTTGCTTGCATGTATGTGCACCATGTGTGTGCAGTACCCACTGAGACCAGAAGAGGGCGTCGGATCCCCTAGAACTGGAGTTACAGATGGTTGTGAGCTACCATGTAGGTGCTGGGAATTAAAGCCAGGTCCTCTGCAAGAGCAGCCAGTGCTCTTAACCCCTGAGCCATCTCTCCAGCTTAGGCTATGTCCTCTGTATGTGATCTTAGGCAAGTCATTTATTTGGGTTAAAAGCTTATTCCTCCTGTATAAAATGGCATTTGGGGAGAAGTTAATTCTAAAGACCTTGTCAACTCTAAAACACTGTAAGAATGCCAGACATAGTCCAAATGCTGGCAGTGCTCTCCTCAGGATGAAAGATCTCCCAGCTATTGTCTTTACTGAGCTCAGACATAATGTGCAGTGGTTTGAAAGAGAATGGTCCCCACAGGCTCATAGATTTGAAAGCTTGGTCACCAGCTGGTGGAACTGCTGGGAAGGATCATGAGATGTGGCCTTGTTGGAAGAAGTGTGTCACTGTGGATGGACTTCGAGGTTTCAAAACTCCTTCCTAGTGTCTCTCTGACTGGTGCTGGTGGATCAGATGTAGGCTCTCAGCTACTCGTCCACCACCACGCCAGCCTGGCTGCTGCTGTGTACCCACAATGATGGTCATGGACTCTGGAACCGTGAGCCCCAAATTAAATGCTTTCCTTCGTAAGTTGCCTTGATCATGGTGTTTTGTCATCACAACAGAAAAGTAACTAAGACACAATGTTATAAAGAATGTTAACACATGGGCTGGAGAGATCGATCAGCAGTTAAGAGCACTGGCAGCTCTTCCAGAGGACCCGGGTTCAATTCCCAGCACCCATGTGGCAGCTCATAACTGTCTGTAACACTAGCTCCAGGAGATTTGACATTCTCACATAGATATACATCCAGGCAAAATATCAATACATATAAAATAAAAATAAGTAAATCATTTTTAAAAGGAATGTTAACACAGTCTTTCTTGCCTGAGAAGCACCCCTAAGGTTCCCACAAAGAGCCTTAGAGGAGGACAGATGATGGCCACTGCTATGGCTTGAATGTGTCTCTCAAAACATGTGTTGAAAATGCCATCCCAAGCCAGGCGTGGTGGCACACAAGCTTTAGTCCCAGCACTCGGGAGGCAGAGGCAGGCAGATCTCTGAGTTCAAAGACAGCCTGGTCTACAGAGTGAGCTCCAGGACAGCCAGGGCTACACAGAGAAACCTCGTTTGGGGGCGAGGGGGGAGAAAAGGCCATCCTAGAGTCTAGAGAGATGACCTAGTTATTAAGAGCATTTGCTGTTCTTGCAGAGGATCTAGATTCTGTTCCCAGCACCCACATGGCAGCTTATAACCATCTGTAACTCCAGTTTCAAGAGACCTGATGTCCTCTTCTGGACGTCATGCATACTGCAAGCACAGAGCACACATACACAAGACAGACAACACTCATACACAAGAAAGAAAGGAAGGAAGGAAGGAGGGAAGGAAGGAAGGAGAGAGGGAGGGAGTCAGGCAGGGAGGGGCAGGGAGGGGAGGGGAGGGAATCATCCCCCAACTCTACAGTGTTGAGATGGAACCTTCATGAGGTAATGTATGTACAGTGCTATTGTGGGTGTGAGTTCACTATGCAGTGTGGATCTGTTATAAATTCAAGTCCAGCCCTCTCTTCCTCTGGCACATACTCCTTGCCCTTCTCTGCTTTCTGCTATGGAATGACTCAAGCACAAAAGGCCTCCACTCCTATACCTTAGACTCCCCAGCCTCTAGAACTAAAAGAAATAAATGCCAGTTCTCTATAAATCACCCAGTCTCAGGCACTTTGTTATAGTAACACACACAGTCACTAGACCTCTTGGGCACGAAAGGGTGCCTCAGGGCTGGTGAGCCCTGGTCATACAAATCTATACACAGGCACAGAGACAACTTGTTCTGACCCTGAGTAACTCACTGGAGATTCACAACTTCTCTGACAAAGCTCAGTGTCAACAGCTCAACCTGCCACTTCCAACACCTTCTCCTCAGACTAGAACGAGGCTTTCCTCCTAATTGCTCATTTTTCATTTTTGGCAGCTCTACGCTGTAATTATGGCAATCAGACACTACCAATATCCGACTTTCCTTACAGGCTGAAATGAGAAATGCAGTTGTGAGCCTGGACCAACGTGATTTGGAGCCGCATCATAGCTAAGGCAAAGCCACAAAGAGGAATGTCCTCCAAGAATGCCAAAGGGACCGTGAGATGAGGCAGAGACAGAGCGGGAGACAGGGATGTGACTTGATGGGCGGCATTTTATGAAACTGCCCTTGCCTCCAGAGTAGAAAGGCCACTGAGTAGAGAAGATGCCACAGCCAGACACTGCTCTGTCAGACCCCAGGTAAACAACCGTGAAATCCTGATGAAACAATTAACTTGGGAGAGTCTACTAAGACGGGGATGCTCAACCCCTTCTCTGAAGGGGTTGTTCCAAGCCGGGTTGGCACACCAGCAGACATCAAGAGGCCACACCTGGTCAGGAGACCCCCTCCCACTCTCAGTTCAGCCTTGCCAGGCACAAGGACACCACTGGCTCCCACCGTGACCCTCCCTGTCCCCTGCCTGAGGTGCCCGCCTCTTCTTATTAAGCCACAGAACTGGCTGCTGCTGTGTGGTTCGTGGGAAAACAGAATGTTTAGATGAAGCAACAGCACTGGACAGGATGACATGTCTAATGTTGCCCTTTTCCAAACAAGACCATCATTTCTCTCAGAAAACACGAAGCAATTTCCCAGGGCTCACGAGTCACAGGCCACAAAACCAGGACTAATGCCTGGGTCTTCCCAGTCCCTTCCTCCTCACAGCACCAGCCTGGAAGTCTTTAGAAAAACAATCAGTACAGCACGCAATTATGTACAACCAGGGTCACCTCCAACAATGTGGAAGATGAAAACCACCCAGAGTCATGGGTTCCAGACAGCGTCACTACAACAGCCCTGGACACCCGCCGGACTTTCCACCACCCAGCTCAGCGACATCAGAGAAGAGCAAACCGGATCCCATATCTTCTTATTTGCTGTTAAGCCCTGCAGCTCAGACTGGCTGACACAAAAGCCAGGGAAATGATTAGCTTTTTCCAACAACTCAATTTGTAAACTGTAAAAATAAAATACCCAAGGAGCGGCTGAGTTGGGTGGATTGAAACAGAACCAAAATAGTCTTGAGTAATTTCCCCTTCGAGAAAGAAAAGTGGGCTAAATGGAGGAATTGACAGGACATTTAAAATCCTGTCTTCCGCTCCCCTCATGAAAAGGCTTTTCCAAGGAAGAAAGTGCAGGGCTTCTTTTATGATCTCTGATGCCACAAGTTTCTTCCACTGACTATCAATATTAATCAAAAAACGCGCTCGCTATGAAGGCCGCACATCAGCCACTAGACAGACAAGAAAGAGATCAGTTATTAGCGCGTCCATCCCACACACCGCTCCCAACTCAGGCTCTACCTGGGCTGCAAGGTCTGAACAGTGACAATTCAAAACGGAATGCTTGCAAGTTGTTTGCATAAAAATGCTAGGAGGAGAGACTCAGGGGTAAGAGCACCGGCTGCTCTTGCAGAGGACCAGGCTTCAGTTCCCAGCACCCACGTGACACCTCATAACCACCTGTAACTCCAGTTCCAGAGCATCTGATGCCCTCTTCTGGCCTCTACGGGCACTTGCACACATGTGGTGAAAATACATATAGGCAAAACACTCACACACATAGAAATAAAATTTAAAAATCATTTTTAAGTACGCATAATTTCTAAATTCATTAAAAAAATTTTAATTCTCTGCTAATAACCCTTGCATAGCACATTAAACTCTTTATGAGAAAGCCTCAATCCTACCAAACACACACGTTATAATTAAAATGGAGCACAGGCTGAAAACACAGGACTCAGAACATTCGAACTTGAACTTCTAATAATCCTTTGTCCTTGGTAAAATCACATAATTGCTTTCAGGCCAAATTCCCTCTGTTTAACTGGGAATATCTATTTTTTTTGCTTAGCAATACCAGAGTCATTGAGAAGATCAAATTAAATAAAATGTGTTCAAATGCTTTTACTAGCCCTAAAGAGTCCTAACATGATAAGAAATTATTAGCATCATTTCCCCTTTGGAGGGATCCCATAGCACAGTTAGATAATGCTCTGTTGATCAAAGAAATATTCTATTCAAAAGAGTTTATACCAATTGTGGAGTGAAATGTCGACTCAATGGAGCCTTAATTAACATAACAAAATGAGTCACAGTTTTTAAATATTGTTTCTTGCTCACCTGTTAAACTGAGCCCATGCAAAGCTCAAGTGGTTTACACACACACACACACACACACACACACACACACACACACACAAAATTATCCAGCATCATCAATGATCAAAAATGGAGGTTCAGACATTTTGGAAAAGTGTGACCCACTCTGCCCAGCTCCCAAGCCTGGCTTCGGGTTCTGAGTGTCCAAGGAATCCAGCAGTTGGTCACCTGTGGAGTCCTTCATCTGGTCCTCAGGATGTCTTCCCACATGGATCCATCTTCCAGGCAGCAGTAATCAGGTTTTGGACTCTCCCCGCCCCTGTGACAAGCATCCTCTCACAGACTGGAAGATGAAGCCCAGGGCAGGAGACCCTGAGACTTGGCAAAACAAAGCTATACCCAAGTAGGGCTTCCCAAAGATCTCTCGGTATCAAAACCTTTTCCCCTAAAACGATTGAAACTAGTCGGTCTGTCTGAACTACTAAATCAGAGTTTTCAAAACACTCTGGGGCTGAGCATATGGCTCGGCGGGCAGGGTGCAAGCGGGGAGCTGGTAGAGCACAGACCCCCCCACCAGAGACCAGAAAAGCCAGGGTGCAGCGTGGGGAGGAAACGATCAAACACCCCTGGAGCACGCTGACTAGGCAGGCTAGCGGAAAAGGGGAGTCCTGGGTCCAGGGAGAGACCTCGCCTCAGTCTCTATGGTGGGGAGTGACGGAGGAACACACGCACACATGCACACACATGCAAGTGAGCACGCATACAACACACACGAGCCCACACACACCAAAAACAATCAACTGTATTCACAGCTTGCTGTTAGTGCTTCAGAATCCATACTGACAGCCAGAGAGACAGTTGAGCTGGTAAAGGGCTTGTCATGCAGGCATGGGGACCTGAATCCAACCATCAGCACCCACATAAAAAGCCAGGTCCGGTGGTGCATGCTGTCATCCCAGAGCTGGGGAAGCGGAGACAGGCAGATTCCTGGGGCTGACCGGCATGGCCGGCCTAACCAGCAAGACCCAGGCCAAGAAAGGAGCCTGTATCGAAGGCAAGGCAGGGCTGAAGGAGGCGGCTCCGTGGTTAGAGTGCTTGCTTGCTGCACAAGCCTGGGGACCTGAGTTCGAATCCCCAGGACCCATGTACAAACGCAGGTGTGGGTCTGACACCTGTAACCTGGGAGCTGTCAAGGGTAGAGACAGAAGGATCGCTGAGGTCGCCCCAGGTTCAGGGAGAGACCCCGCCTCAAAGGAATAAGGTGGACCATGACAGAGCAGGACACCCAACATCCTCTGCTGGCCTCCACGTATGCATGTTTGGGGCAAACAACTAAACACACACATGTACATGCCCCCACACATACACTGCACAAGTACACTACACACACACACACACACACACACATACTGAGCCCGAGGAACAACGTACAAGGCTGACCTCTGGCTCCACACTCACAACACTCACACAAGTATCCATATACACACATATACACACAGAAACAGATATTCAACAATATCTCGATTTGTACAACAGCAAAAGAATGTTAACTGTTAAGGATAAAATCTTTACATTTCTCATTAAATCTGAAAGAATGTCCGGGAAGTGTTTAGACTAGATGGCTAGGGAAGTACCTGGGAAGGCTTGACCTTTTCTTTTCTCTCTTCAGACACCAAAGCAAAAGCTAGGAGGAAAAAGAGAAACATGTTTACATTAAAATTAGCAGTCTGGGTTCGTTCTCACATTCAACAATTCTGCTTATAATAAGGGGAGGGGAAGACTATTTTATTTTAACAAGATACATTTTGCTCATTTCTTAACAGCTTCATTGCTACAAACAAGTATTACAGGTTTTCTTTATCTTAGACCTGAAATTTCTCATCACTGTAAAGCATCCTGGGCTACCAAGCAGGGAAACAAAAAAAAAAAAAAAAAAAAAAAACAGCAGAGCCACTAAAATCTTTATAAACAACCAAAAAATGTAGGAAAAATATTTCTTCAAATTCTTGCTTCAGATACCTTCTTGGCAAAGGAAAATTCCTGAGGATGCAGGGGCTGGTAGTCCAAATTCTCACCTCCATCTTCCCTGCCAAAGCAACAGAAGTGTCTTTGGGGGTGAGCTTGTTGTTTGGGGCTGTGGGGTTAGAATCGCAGGCGCTACCGTTCACAAGCCAGAAGGAGACCATGCAGAATCCTTCTGAAATTCCTGGGCAGGAGACTGAAGGAATTAAAATCATCCTCCATTCAGAATGATTGAGTGCTCTCAGTTCAAGTCATAAAAAGGCAAAGATCTCCTTAGAGGCACACTTAGGCTGAGCATTAAAAATAATAACAACAACACTATAACACAGCACTGAAAATGTGAAGCAAAACGCTAAAAGCCGAAGAGTCCGGCAGGGTAAGGGACAAAACAAACATTCACTGTATAATGAGTCTCTCCTAAGGAGATAGAGAAGAGCATTGCAGGGCCCAGGGTTCGGGTCCTCCAGGCAGCATCCCCAGAGGAGGTGGGCACCGTGCCAGGACAGGCACACGGCATAGAGTGTTCTAGGACACCAAGACAATAATGCAGCTTAGGAAGCATCGTGGGAGGGTCCTTGGGGAATGCCACTGTACCAGCTGGAGACAACCCAACCGCTCAGATCCCTCTAGCTAATCCATCCCCTCCCCACCACGTCCCCAGACATCCACTGCCTCACACCACCCGTTAACATTTGCTCAAAGGAAATAATCTAAGACGCGGTCACACTAAAAAGTAAATGACTAACACGGTTTAATCGCTTCCATTTCCAGAATGACATTTCAAAAGGCAGAGTTGAAACGGAAGCGCAAGCCAAGGGAGCCGCAGTGTGTGGAATGTGGATTAGGGACGACAGTGAGCGCGGTCCTGCGACTGCGCACTCGGTACACCCGCCCCAGTCCCCCACCCAGCCCTACCATTCATACAGAACTCAGCGCCAACGGGAAATACATATGTGGGGACCGTTCCTAATGGGCTCTGATTACAGACTCCACACAGACAGGAATATAACCGTATTGACTAACAAACAGCACGCCGACCTAGCTCAGTAACACTGAGTGGGAGAATGTCTTCATTGTTGGCCGTGGGGCCTCCCCACGATGCTGTAATCCCAGCATCTACATCGACTAAATGATTCTGGTTTGGGTCTCTCCTCTCCTTGAGGGCTTGATTAATTAATTATTAAAATATTTAATTTTCTTTTAATTATGTGTATCTGTTTGTGTCTGAGTGTGGGTTTGTGCACACGTGAGTGCAGGTGCCAGTGGGGACCAGAAGAGGGCGTCAGATCCCTTGAAGCTGGAGTGACAGGTGGTTGTGAGCCACCTGACATGCATGCTGGGAATCATGTGTGTGTGTGTATGTATGTATGTACGTATGTAGTAAGAGGCTACCTTACCAGGCGGCGCCTATCTAATCCAGTAGAAGAGAGATCATTGCCCACTCCCAGTTATTTTCACCACGATATGAACTATTCACGCTTACACACATACATGCACCTTCCCACGCACATACTGGCACACAGTGTTAGTTATTCTCCTCTTGCTCTGATAAAATGCCATGACCACGGCAACATACAAAAGGGTTTGTTTGGGGCTTATGGTTCCAGACGGAGTTGAGTCCAGCATGGAGAATGAGCACCCACGGGGGCTGGAGCAGGATGCTGAGGACTCACGTCATGAACCACGGGCAGACAGGAACTCACACGGTGAGAGACTGAAGACTCCTGAAGCCCACCTCCAGTGACACACTTCCTCCAGCAAGGCCACACCTCCTAAGCCTCTCAAACAGCGCCACCAACACGGGACCAAATGCCTGAGACTATAGGGGACATTTTATTCAAGCCACCAGACACACACACACACACACACACACACACACACACACACACACACGCATGCACATGTATGTGAGTCAAGGCCCAAATTGTTAATAAAGCAGAAATTTAACCCAAATACCATTTAAATCCTATTTCTGGGTACTTAATATTTTGGGTTTGTGTTATTTCATTTGCTCCCTAGAGACTCTGAGACTGGAGAGATGGGTCACCAGGTAAGAGCATTTACTGTTCTTAAAGAGGACATGGTTCCCAGCATGCATGCCAGGTCGCTCACAACCACCTGTCACTCCAGCTTCAAGGGATCTGACGCCCTCTTCTGGTCCCCACTGGCACCTGCACTCACGTGTGCACAAACTCACACATAGACATATTTTAAATGTACATATACATAATTAAAAGAAAATTAAAATTTTAATTAATCAAACCCTCAAGGAGAAGAGATACCAAAACCAGAATTATTTAGTAAATGTAGATGCTGGGATTACAGCAGAGTGGGGGGGGGGGTATGTGCTTTGCATCTACAAGGTTAGAGTTTAACCTCTAATATCACTGAAGAAACAAACAACCATCAGGCATGATCACATGTTAGCATCACTTGGCACCATAGGACTCTAGGAACTAAACATGCTGAGAACTTACAGACTAGAAAAACTGTGGTCAGCCTCCAGCAGTTCATTTAAAACTATCCGTTGCTGGGGGTATGATGGCATACACCCTTAATCTCAGCACTCAAGAGCAGATCTCTGCAAGATCAAGGTCAATATGATCTATACAGAGAGTTCTAGGCCAGCCAGGGATACATAGGGAGATCCTGGATGGATGGATGGATGGATGGATGGATGGATGGATAGGTAGGTAGATAGAAAGATAGATGATCGGTAGATAGATAGATGATAGGTAGATAGATAGATAGATAGATAGATAGATAGATAGATAGATGATAGGTAGATAGATGGGTGGATGGATGGATGGGTGGGTGGATAGTGCAGGAGAGGTGGAGAAATGGCTCAGCACTGGCTGTTCTTGCAGAGACCCAGGCTGAATTCCCAGCACCCACTTGGCAGCTCACAATCATCTCTAACTCCAGTTTCCAGGAGGATCCAATGCCCTCTTCTGGCCTCTGCAGACACTGCACACACATGGAGCATATATATACATGAAGGCAAACACTCCTACACATAAAACAAAATAATCTTTAAAATTAAAAAGAAATCCAGTGCTCCTCTTCTTCTTCTACCTTCCCTCTTCCTAATCCTTTTAGGGAAGGAAGAAAAGCCGTTCCTCAAGTTCTGGCTGATCAGAACAGAGAGCAGTCCATGGTGAGGTTCGCCCTGCCAAAGAAGACAGAAGACACAAGACGCTGGCCAGCACATGGGCTCTCTTGCCCACTGTCTGTTCATAACCCCCTTTAATCCCATAAAAGCTTAACACCTAGAGGCGGACATCTGAGATTGAGAGTTGCCTCTGTCTCCTTTAGAACGGGCTTTGAACAAGCCTGTTTCCCTCTGTGAATTTCTGTTTCCTGGGTTTTCAGCTGTGTGGCGAGCAGTATGGGCCTCACATTCCACTAGCAAAGTCAATGTAGTTTTCCATTCAAAGATCCAGCTTGCTGAGGATATAGCTCAGCGGCAGAACATTTGTCTAACATGCACAACTCAGCCCAATCCCCAGCACTGGAAGGAAAACACTCCTTCCAATCAGTTCTTATTTCTAACCTAGCTAATCAACGGTCTCTTGGTTATCATTTCCTCCGTTATTAAATAAAGTCACATTCTCATGTAAGAGGTCCAGTGGCATCATCTAACGCCTGGAATTTTCTTTCATCTGACTTGTCTGCAAAAGCCGGTGGGCTAGGACTCGTGGGGTTGTGTCAGTGACTTGAGATGGGAGAGCAGACTGTGGAAGGCCCTTTTTCCGCACTGGTCCTAGGAGGCACCAATGCACAGCCTCGCCTTTAAAAAAGCAGTTAATATTTGCCTGTGTCACTGTTTAAAGGAGACCTGCTCCTCGAGGAAGATACCACCAATAAGCCAAGCGAGCCCCACAGATCCCGCCTGCTGAGATGGGGACACCAAGCCTTCGTGCAGACAAGGCTTAATGTGACTTCTATCTATCCCGAAATACACAGATCTAGACTTTTTTTAAAAAAAAAAATCCTTTACAAATAAAAAGCCTGTCATCATCTCCGTCACTCCACTGTGAAACTAAAATCTCTTTTTCCCACAGCAGAGATGACGTAATATTTAAAGCGACACCATGAGTGCGTCCATCGCTTCCCAGCCCCCTCTTAGCCTGACATTTTTCTATAATCTAAATCGAACTAACAAAATCATGAAGGCACCAAGTGTATTTTATAGGCACATAATAAATCAAAGCATAAAGTGATGAGTCATTTGCAGAATCCCTCCCAACAAAACCCAGGTTTCTTGGGGAAAGATGAAAGAGAGGTGTCAGTGGGTTAAAAGAGTAAGAAAACAGGGTAAATAAGGTTTAAAAACAATTGTCCATTTATTTCAGCCATTCTCACAAATATTAACTTCGTATTACCAAAGCAAAGACAACCCTCTCAACAGCTAAAGTGTGAAAGTCTTAAACTATTTTTTGTCTTAAATTAGGTCTCGATATTAATAGAACCAAGGTTTTCATTTTCACAAAGTGGGAGGAGACAGGTCACTGTTTGCTTTTGTATTTCCTTTTCTGCTGTTGTTGTTGTTGTTGTTTTAATTTCAGCATTTTGACGCACTGCAGATTTGGGGTATGCTAATCAGAGGAGCAGGCAGAATATATGAAATATAAATACAAACAGAGGCTGAATAATTCACAGTGTAAAATGTCGAGGCTTGAGCACTGCATGTGGAATATGCTGTATTTGCTCGGAGTTCCTTAAGTTCCTTAAGCCCCGGCTTCGCGTCTACAGGAGATGTCCTGTATTTCTAATGTTCATGGTTGACTTCATTTTGATTTTAATATTAAGGTCTGGCAACTTCAGAGGCGGGGAGGGGAGCAGGAGAGGGAGAAGGAGGGGAGGGAAGAGGGGAGGAGGGTTCTTCCTGACCAGTCCATATCCTCCCGGCCAAAGGGGCACCCAGGAGTGACCACCTGGGGCTCAATATTCACTGCTTCACTTCATGCTGATTTCTAGGTTTGGCACGGGAAAGCATTTCTGAAAATTTGGCGTTAGTGCCTTGATGTGAAGCTGGAGAAATATTCCAAGGTAAACCATGCTTTTACATGCCAAGCTGCTGTTTAGGAGTCATTTTCTCTTCTCTATTTCCGAGACAGGGTTTCTCTGTGTAGCTTTGCGCCTTTCCTGGAACTCGCTTTGTAGACCAGGCTGGCCTCGAACTCACAGAGATCCACCTGCCTCTGCCTCCCGAGTTCTGGGATTAAAGGCGTGCACCACCACCGCCCGGCCCTCTTCTCTATTTTCAACATGAATTCTGGTGAACTGAGATGGAGGACTATATTTAAAGTGCAAATCGGGGCAGGCAATAGAAACCAGGCCCTTGTCACAAAAACTTTAAATAATTCACTCCAACGAATGTGTGAGCACACCTGTAACAGAAAGATAAACCGAGATTTCACAAGTAGCCCGGGATGCAGTTATATGGGCTAGACGAAGCCTGAAGGCGCTAACTGCAGTGTGTGCAGCACGCATGCCCGGGCTTTCCTGGTTCCTGCGGATGGACGGAAGACGCTGCCTCCATGCAGCCAACACACTTGTGCCTCCTAATTCCCACCCTTCCGGAAACATCTATCAGAAAAACCAAACAGAACTGAAAACCACAGAAAACACGCTCTGCATCCAGCTCTCTCCACCTCCGGAGGAGCTGAGGACGGAGGAGACGACAGTGAAGCCTTTAGGGCCCAGCGTGGCACAGAGAATGGCTCGGGTAAGCTAACCATGCTGGTGCACCCCTGTAATCCCAGCGCTCAGGAGATGGAGGCAGGAGGGTCATGAGTTAAAGGTCTCCGAAACAACACAAACAAAAAGCTCAGGCCACTGTGAAGGTTATGTTGCTGATCAAGACAATGCAGACTGTCCATCTGTCTGTCAGGTGGTTGCAAGTCCTGCCCAAAGGCCAGGAGGGCGGCATAAAATCTGATACAATCACCAACATGGGGGGAGAGGGGGGGTGTTCTTCTCAGGCCCTGTGGGAAGAAAGCCTTGGGGCTGGCTTGCTTTCCTGTGACCTACTTACCAAAGGTTCCCTTTCCCTTGGCAGCCTCCAGGGGCTGGCCCTGCCTCCCCCATGCTCTTCTGAATTTCACTGCAGGTCCCAGGAGGGAGCCTTCCACTCCAGGACCACAGCTCAAGGCCAATTTGCTCCTTTCTAATGAATGCTTTGAAGGTAACCCACTTCAGCTGAGGGGAGAGAAGCAAACGCCAACACCCACAGTTGAGCAGACACAGCCCAGAGCAAGGCCACAGGCACACAGCCCTCCTCCTCCTCATCCTCCCTGGACAGACATGTCACCCCCAGCAGTTGACGCTCCAGCCAGTGACGGCCAACCCAAAGGGTGAAGGGCCTATCCCTCCACACTGGGGCCAACACAGAACCCGCCCACAAGTGACGGAGGTGGCCTTGGGGGTCGTGCAACATGTCACAGGTGTCAGCAGCCACCTTCTTCGACCTCACTTGCTCAGACTTCCATTTGTTCAACCGACAAGAATAACTCGGTCTGCCAGAATCTGTACCAGTACCATGTGATGCTGAAGATGGAGGCCCCGCCCCCCAGAGGAGCCAGTCTGTCAACAGTCAAGGGGCTTGGAGCTGGCTCTGGGCACCACTAGACTCCATGCCCAGAGAGGGCTTGCAGTGAGGTACCGAGGAGGCCTAGAAACACACTTCCCACACTGCATGGTACAAGCCAGGATGCCTAGGGCTTGGACATCAAGGGATGATATAAAGTGTAGGAGAGCAGCTGGGCAGGGACAACTGAGGGAGGGGGTGACAAGAGCCAGGATGCCTAAGGGAAGGGGTAACAACAGCTGAAACAAAACTGTGAGACGGGGTGATGGACAGGAGGAAGTACCTATGTTGGGGACCCCTGGTGACCGGGGAGGAATCACCTATGCAGGGGAATGCCCAGGTTAGGAACTTGGAGTGTGAGTGACTGAGGTGGAAGCACATGAGGGGGGTGAGTCAGTGTTAGCTGGGGAGGGGACACTTAGCTTAAGGGAGTGGCCAAGGCGGAGACACCTGGGAGGATGATTGGGGTGGGCAGAGCTGACAGAGCAGGGACACCTGGGAGTTAATGACAGGGAAGGAGAAGTTGCTGGTGGGAACACACGGAGGGCAGGAGTTACGGGGTAGATGAACATAATGAAGGGGTTCCTTAAGAACCTAGTTTTTTCCCCCTTGGGCACGAAAGCATCTTGAGGAAGGGAATGCAATATGGGGCTGTGTTTCCTAGATAGACTTCTGAGACAGTGAACTGAACGACGTATTGGGGGATAAAAACGGACACACGCATGCCAGCTGGGAGGCTACTGGTGCAAGAACGTAGCTGGACCTCAAATGGGATGGGGGAGCTGCAAGCCTGCACCTCAGGCTGTCAGGCAGAGGGACAGAAGCCTCAGCCTGAGCGGCAGGTATGCAGGTGGCTATGGGGGAGCGAGGGGAGCCCAGGGAGGCTGTGCAGAACAACAGAACACATGACTCCACCTTCAGGACTGGGCAGGAAGAATCGGCCACGGGGTGAGCAGATATGAGGTGAGCCAGCTCCTGGACGCTGAACAAATTAAGTACACGATTCCAAAAGCAGCTCTCTCTGCATGGAACAGCGCACAGAACGAAGTCAGGGAGCCCAGCACTGCTGGGGCCTTAGTGCCAGAAGACAGAAGCCACGAGCCTGCTCACTCGGTACTGTACCTGTGGCCAAGAATCTGGTCCCTTCCAGGCAACCCCTGGAAAACACACACACACACACACACACACACACACACACACGCACGCACGCACGCACGCACGCACGCACGCACGCACAGACACACTCAGTGCCCAAGGAGACCCAAAAAGGGCATCAACTCTCTTGAGTTGATGTTACAGGCAATTGTGGGCCTCTGGATGTGGTTGCTGGGACTTGAACCCAGGTCCTCTGCAAGAACAGTTAGTGCTCTTAACCACTGAGCCACCTAAGCCACCCCTCAAGCACCCTTTAAGAGAAATTTTTAAAGAGTTCTTTAAAGGACTCACGTCTTTCAAGTTGACAAGAGAGAGGAGTGATCGTAGAAAAGACCTCAGCCCCCAGCACTGGTAGACCGTAAAGAGCGTCATGGCACCAGGCTGAAAGTCAGACAGCCTGGCCCAGAGGCCCCGTGGGCGGGAAGAGCACTGTATGTACAAGAACAGCAACGGGACAGGAATGGGAATAACCACGTACATTTACAAAGAGAATTTGCTTCTCTGATTTACATCTTGATTGACGGGAAAAAAAAAACCCAAAAATTTCAACTCCAACAGTTTGGAGGAGAGATTCAAAAACCTATCTTTATAAGGACACTCCATGGTCTGAAACAGAGTCCAAAAACCTCCCTGCTCACACGGCCCTCTCCAAAACACACTGAAGTGGACGTCAAAGCAAACATTCAAACACAAGGAAATGAGCGCTTTGTAAAAGGCCTTTACGCTGCAATCACACCGTTGAATGATAACTGCCAGGCCTACTTTACAAAAACACAATGCACGGTTAACTGTTGGACAGCTTGTCCACTGCACGGAACAGCAGATTCGGACAGTCCCCCCCAGCACCTCTCAGTCCGTGCGGTCTACAGTCTGAGACAGTCTAAGCCTACAGACTGCCTTGTGTCTGCACTAAAAGTCTTTGCTAGAACAACTCACTGCTCTAGTTCTTCTTAAAATCAGGAGAGTCCCTTCAGAAGGATATGAAAATCTGTCAAATTATATATGCTGGTTAGATTTTTGCCAACCTGACACAAGCTGGAGTCACCCGGGAAGAGGGAACCTGAGTTGTATCAGAAAGCAGGCTGAGCAAGCCATGGAGAGCAAGTCTGTAGGAGCACCCCTCCATGGCGTCTGCTTCATTTCCTGCCCTGAGTTCCTGCCCTGACTGTTCATGATGGACGATAACCTGTGATCCAAACCCTCTCCTCCCCAAGGTGCTTCTGGTCATGGTGTTTATCATGGCACTAGAACATCACGCTGGAACCAGTGGAAGACTTCTGGGTCTACGTTCTAGAGTTCCCACTTCCTTCCCTAAGTGGAGAAGCCCCCTTGACTGATTCGAGCTGGGGTTCTGTTCCGTAACAATCACACAGCTCCTCTTCAAGGCAGGGCCGTTCAGAGACATCTCTACATGTTATGGATGTTCACGAAAATCACCCAGTGATGGTCACAGGTGGTACCCGAGCCTAGGGTGGACCAGAAGGAGTTCCCACACCTGGTTGTGCACACAGGTAACCCGGGCCTCTTGTTAAAAATACACAGCCACAAGCCTCACTAGAGCTCAAGAAAACCACCTCCCTGGAAGGGAGGTTTGGAGAAGGTTGGCCTCAGAGGGATGCACTGGAGGTTTCGCTGTTGCCCTACGTAGGTTTCTGCTGCTCTGATAAAACACCGTGACCAGGGGCTGGAGAGATGGCTCAGAGGTTAAGAGCACCGACTGCTCTTCCAGAGGTCCTGAGTTCAATTCCCAGCACCCACATGGTGGCTGACAACCATCTCTAATGAGATCTGGCACCCTCTTCCGTATAAATAAATAAATAAATAAATAAATAAATAAATAAATAAATAAATAAATAAATAAATAAATATAAAAAAAAAAAAACAAAACACCATGACCAAAAGCAACTGGGGGAGGAAAGGGTTTCCTTCAGCTTCCAGCTTGTCGCCCGTCAACCAGGGAAGCCACGGCAGGACCCTAGGGACAGGAACTGATGCAGAGGCCACCGAGGAACACTGCTTACTGGCTTGCTCCTCGTGGCTTGCTCAGGCTGCTTTCTTACAGCGCCCAGGGTGACACCACCCACAGTGATCTGGTCTCCCACATCCATCGCCAATCAAGGAAATGGTCCTCAGGCTTGCTCACAGGCCCATCTGGTGGGGGCATTTTCTCAACTGAGGTTCCCTCCTCCCAAATGACCCAGCTGGTGTCAAGTTGACATAAAACTACTGGTGTGTACAGTTGGTAAGCACTGAAGGCTGGTGGGGCCTGGGGAGAGATGATGGTCAGTCAGTCATGAGGCACTCACCTAAGGAGGGGTAATTGCCCACTCACTCAGGAGCAGCCTAGGCTTCCAGGTACTGGATCTGGGTTGTAATGTAACAGGCTACCCCACGTGCCTCTTCCCTACATGCCTGCATACATTCTTGCCACATCCTACCATCCACCACCAACGTTCAGCTTCGAGAGCCGTGAGCTAAACCGTCTTGTTTCAGCCCAGCCTCATGTATATTGCTATACCATACAGACTAAGTTACCTAGAATCTACATGTTAACAAATGTAGGCATTTGGAAATGTTGAGGGGACTATCACGTACACTGAAGCCTGACACGCATCGGGACAGACAGCTACCCAAGAACTCAAGGGAACTACATGGGGCTATTTCCATAATGACCTTGTCCTTTTCAAATCCTTCTCTTCCTTCACTTCATAAACCATATACAAACTCGTGCACAGCCGCCCTCAAGGATCTGCAGAAGATCAATTCGAGTGAAGTATGAGAGGCCTTGAGCTTTTCCCAGCATGCACTAATGCAAACAGCAGTAGATCACCTTCTCCCTTTCCTGGCGAATTCTATTAGAGCTGAAGATAAGTCACACCCCCCGGAGAAAACGGTGCTGTCATAGCTGATATATGCAAATCCTCTCTAATGAGACTGCTACTCTCTTTCCTAAGCCCTCGGTTTCCTATTTGCGAGGACGGCTTTCTTCCCCAAAAGTCAAAACGTCTCCGGCATGCGTACACTGGGGGCAAAGCACAAATGAATTATTTTGTCCAGCCTTTCTCCCTTAAAAAAGTAAAAAACAGAAACAAAAACAGCTCAGAATGCCACCTCCAAAAACCACCCCCAAGTTCCTCCTCAGTAGGTGAGATCCCCTGAGCTCTTGACCCCAAATTCTTTCTTTATTTCTTTATTTTTGTTGTTGTTGTTTGTTTGTTTCAAGACAGGGTTTCTCTATGTAACAGCCATGGCTGGCCTGGAACTCAGAGATCCACCTGCCTCTGCCTCTGCTTCCAGAGTGTTGGGATTAAAGGTGTGCACCACCACCTGCTCGGACCCAAATTTCTTTTTTTTTTTTTTTTTTTTTTTTTTTTGGTTTTTCGAGACAGGGTTTCTCTGTGTAGTTTTGGTGCCTGTCCTGGATCTCGCTCTGTAGACCAGGCTGGCCTCAAACTCACAGAGATTCATCTGCCTCTGCCTCCCGAGTGCTGGGATTAAAGGCGTGTGCCATCACTGCCCGGCTTCCTGACCCAAATTTCCAACTGTCTATCTGAACAATTTACATGCACCCTAAACTCAACTTATCCAGAAATCATCACCCTTCCCCTCAAAATTAAAAGTCGAGTTATGACTGTATACCTCAACTTATACTTAATGGATTTTCTATTATATATATTTAACCACAATAAAAAAAATTCTTTTAATTCTGGCCCACCTCTAAGTGCCTACATCAGAACCCAGACACTATCTTCTGGCTAGTTTCTTACAGAAACTGTTATTTCGGAGCATGGGTGTAGCTCAGTGGTAGAGCGCATGCCTACCTTGCACAAAGGCCCTGGATTTTTTTTTTTAAGTGCTTGTGCACATGTGTACACAGATGCCTGGAGAGGCCAGGAGATAACTTCAGATCCTAGTGGCTGGGGTTACAGACAGTAGTAAGCTGGCTGACTTGGATCTGGGAACCGCACTCTGGTCCTCTGGAAGAACAGCGAGTGCTCTAACCATTGAGACATCTCACCAGTCTCAAGTCTCCAGGTGAAAAAAAATAAAACAGGAAACGAAAAAAGTGACTCATTCTGACCCCAATCCTCTCAGCCCACTACCCCAACCAATCATGGAGTCTGGAAGCTTCTCATTTTTTTAAAAATAGTTTTTAAAACTACCATACAAAGAAAGTAATGTAGGTTTCATGATGGCATCTTCCTACCCTGTCGTTACGCTGCTCTCTGCTTACTGTTCCCCACGTCCACACGAGCACCTCTAATCCCTGTCTCCCAGAACAGCCAGAACCAGCTTCACTAGGTGGAAGTCAAGCATGCTCAGCCCTTCAGCAAGGCCACCCACCGGTCAGCGACCTGGTATGCAGGGGCCCCCCTCACCCGGCCCCGAACGTCTCGCCACCTCTTACACTCTCCGGCTGTTGCTCTTTCTCCACTTGAACCCTTCACCCCACTTTCTTCCCGCTGGCACGCTTCCTGTCCCTTCAGTTACCTGGTTTCTCCTTCCCCTTCCGGGCAGAGCTTACGGCGGGACCACTTCCTCCAGGAAGCCTTCACTGATCTGAAGGTTTCTCAAACCTCAACACTATGATGATGGCAGGGCAGAGCTGTCCTTGTGGGAGCTGTCCTGTGCCTTGTAGGGGGCCTCATAACAGCAGTTCTCAACCTGTGGGTCTCGACCCCCCGGGGTCAAAAGCCCCTCCACAGGCATCACCTAAGACCATCAGAAAACATGGATATTTACATTATGATTCTTTAACAGTAGCAAATTACAGTTATGAAGGAGCAATGTAAATGATTTTATGGTGGTGTGCGTGGTGGGGGTGGTCATCACAACAAGAGGAACCGTATTAAAGGGTCGCAGCATTAGGAGGGCTGAGAACCACTGCTTCACAACATCCCTGGCTCTCGATGCCACACGGTGACCTAGAAAGTCTCCCACCATTAACAAGTGTCATTCTGTCGCCTCGAACTGCTGCACCAGAGCAGACAGAAGGCCAAGACCTCCCAGGGACATGTTCTCAAAGCGTCCGGAACTTAGCAGGATGCAATTAGTTTCTGGCTTAATTACTGAATGCTGCTTCCCCTCCTGCTGTCTCCCTAAGGGTGGGCTAGCTCAGCCTTGTTCCTGGGACATCTCAGCACCCAACACACAGTAAGTCCTCAAAACGTACCTTTGAATAATGACACTCCAAACAGCCTTTCTGTTTAATGGCCTTTTTAATGATTTTGAAATCAACTCTATCTAGCAATTCAAACTTGTTCCTCCACTGCACGTGGTTTCCTTGGGGGCTTGGGGAAGAACTTTGAAGTCACGGTATTACAGGGTTGGACTGAGCTACAGGGTGATGTCCATGACCGAGCAGATTATGCCAGCTTGCTAGGGGTGGGTCTCAAAGGACAACAAATCTATCTGGAGAATTACAGCCACTGTCAGCAATATCTACAAGTGGCCTGAGAAACAAAAGGGGAATTTTCAAAATCAAAAACAACAACAACAACAACAAAAAAAAACCCACACAAAAACAACTCGGAGTTAGGTTTGACTCTTTCTGTCTGAAAATTTCTGACTCACCGTAATGAAAAGAATCTGAGCAAGACTTGGCTCAGAAGAAAGAAAAAAAAAAAAATCATCCCAATTTGGCAGGTGCTAAGAAATCCAATCTTGGCTCACTCAGAGGACAGACAGGGATGTGAAAGATAAAGCTAATAGCTATTATTTCACCATTGGTTCAAATCATCTTCCCCGCAGAGGTATCAATTAAGATTGGGTTTGGCTGCATACAATCTCCTGCTACACAAGGCTGCAAGTAGGTGACAGACAGGGCTGGCGTGACACCCCGCATCCGTCTGGGACCCAGGCTGTTTCCTTCCCTCTACCTTCTTTCCATTCTCAAAGTCATCTCATGGTCACAATGTGACCTTCAGAGTTCCAGGCACCAGATCCGCTGAACTCAACGAAAAGGACGATGAACTAAGCCCCGAAGGTCTATTTCCTGGCTACACCAGCCACTTTCAATGAGCTTCCCCATAATCCTTACAGATATCTCCTTGGTCACCCCAGTTTGCAAGAGCCACCTAAAAATATCTTATAACGACATCATCTCCATTACCCCTCCACCCACCCTTTTAAACCCATATAATCCAAATAAGTCTGGCTGGGAAAAGGGAGCCAAAGGCTGCAAGGTAGACAGCGGTCTCTTCTATGATGGATTCAGTGTGTTAAAACTGTATGAGACAGCAAAATTTCCAGGGGTCTATCAAGTCCGTGCCTTGAGTTCTATATAAAACAAGGAAGGTTCAAAGCCACTAAAAGCCATACAGCTAATGAATGGCGACCAAGAGCCTGTAAATCCCACTCTGGAACTCATTCCAGACACTAGAACTGAATCCGCCATGAATTCTGTCTGCATACACACAGGTTTAAAATAAAATTTCTATATTGACTTTCCTCAAAATGAAAAAAAAAAAATGTGCTAGTGTGTGAGGAATCTGCCCAGTCAGACCACTCCTAAAAGGATGTATGTAAACTGGGCGGTGGTGGCACACGCCTTTAATCCCAGCACTGTGAGGCAGAGGCAGGTGGATCTCTGTGAGTTCGGGGCCAGCCTGGTCTAGGGAGTTCCAGGACAGCCAAAGCTACACAGAGAAACCCTGTCTTCAAAACCAAAAAGGGCGGGGAGGGGTATGGTACTTCTAAACTATCAAAATTATTCCAAGACTCAGAGCTCAAGGCACATGTTCTCTTCCAACAGAATTCTAAGTGGGGGCCACATCTTCAGACATTTCCATGTCCCTCCCCTTATATCAAAGTATAGAACACTAAACACCGGGCCGAAGGAAAGAAGCCTCGCTCCTGCACTAGCTCGCAGAAGCCAGTCACAAGACCCAAGAGTCTCACGGGGACTTGGATTTGTTCCGTTTATTTTTGTTACAAGCATATGAATAATTTCCCCGCATGCAGTTTGTATGTGTGCCACATGAGTGCCTGGTACTCATGGAGGCCAGAAAAGGGCATCAGAACCCCAGGAACTGGAGTTACAGATGGTTGTAAGCTGCCAAGTGGGTGCTGGGAACTGAACCCAGGTCCTCCGCAGGAGCAGCCAGTGCTCTAACCACTGGGCCATCTCTGCAGCCTCTCGTGGGAACCCTTTTAAGGAATTTTATATCTCATTTATTGTGCTTATCTAACAACTTCATGAGGTTCGGAGGCATCTCTAAAAATGTGTTGACATTTTAGTTCATTCTGGTGGTCCTTTCCTGTATTATCTAATCAAATATCCCCTTAAGGGTATTAAAAAGTAGATACAAAAATAACCCATGTAGCTTTCAGCCTATATACTGCATCTGTGATATACAAATATTACTATTAAAGGCAATGCTACAAATAGAGTGCTAATTTCAGACACCACCCACCCATTTGGTTAGCTGTAAACCCTGCAGACAACAGGCAGCCTCCATCACCAGTTCCCCACCCTCTTGCCTGCCCTTCTCCGGGGCTCCGCGACGCCTTCTTCAACCAATGATCTCTGGCCAAATTCCCCATGATCAATTGCCACCTTCTAGGTCCAAGGTGCCCTAACATTTTAAATTACAGTGTTGCCAAATTAATCATGTGAGTGAACAATTAATTACGAGCTAATCTAGCTCAATTTTCTCACACTTAGTGAGCACCTGAAGAAATGCCAGGGGTATTCGGAAGCAAAACAAAAACGTCCCTACTCGGAAAGCATACATCCAAATAAAAACGAGCTGTCAGGGCTGTGGTGGACTAAGTCTTTCCCTAAACTGCACTATTCCGCCATTTCTAAAAATCTGAAACTCTGCCTTTTCAGAGACAGGAAACACTGGCAAGTCAGGGTTAGAGAAAGTACTATAATGACAAGCTGAGAGAGTCCTTTTTTTACCCACGCTTTCAAACTTGAACAAATATCATAAAAAGTCATTCACAGTGACTTTTTAACTTTTTCTCACATCTTAGCTAACAGGGGGAGGAAAAACGCCTTCAGGAAAGAAAGGATTGGGCAGCGGGACTGCCTGAGACCAGTTCTCTGATTTTCCCAGGGAATCCACCCCAGGCCCCAAGGCTCAGCAGGGAACCCCTGGTCTCCCCCACCCCCGGCGCCCCGCCCCCTTGCCCAACTGCCTTAGGAAGAGGGAGGGTCAAGTTTGTAGGTTCCTGGGGTGCGGGTGGTGGGGGAGTCCCGGGAAATTGCACGGGCTGAGGGTACAGGATGGGGGGTGGGGCACAACGGACACGGTAGGCACCTTGGGGCACAGGGTGTGCTAACGGCTGGATGAAGGTTGTGTAAGGTTGGGTGGGGTTGCAAGGGACCCACGGTGGGGCGCATGGGGTACTCAAGGCAGGGCAGAGTGTGCATGACTGGGGACTTGGGAGGCACCTAGTGGGACACGGGTCATGCACATCTGGGGATCCAGGGTGCATACAGTTGAGCATGGGGAGGGGATGCCCATGGCAGGGCGCAGCCGGAGGAACAGGGTGCACAGGGCCGGACGCAGGGGGTGAACAAGGTGGAGAGCCGCGTGCACACAGTGCGATGTGGGGTATGCACCCTGGGGCGTGGGGAGTGGGGTGCACATGGTCGGGAGGGGTCGAACACGGTGGGACTCGGGATATGCATGGGGGGGGGGGACACCAGGAATGCACACTACGGTAGGGCGCGGGATGGGCACAAGGTGGGGCGCAGGGGTGCACATCCAGGGGGAAGTGGTGCACATGGGGCCCATGAGTGAATAGCGTGGAGAACGGGGGAGGGGGGGTGCACAAGGTGGAGAGTGGGGTGTTAAAGGCGAGGAGCAGGGGGTGCGCACCGCGGGTCGCACTCGGTGCACACAGTGGGGCGCAGAGTGCACACGGCAAGCAGTGGGGCGTGAGGTAGGTAACGGTGGAGCAGGGAGTACACACGGCGGGGCGCGGGATGCACTCGGAGGGACGCGCGGAGCACACGGCAGCGGGGCTGTTGGGGATGCACAGGGCGGGGTGCACATAGTGGGGCGCGGGGTGTGCACGGCAGGGCGCGCGGGCGGCGGGCATGGGGCAGGCACGGCGCGGCCTCTCGCAAAGTTTCTAGCAGTTGCGCGGCGCAGGCTCCCGACCCGGCCGCGCCCTCCCCACCGGCCCGCCTGCCCCGGCGGAAGAAGGCGGAGATGGAGAGGGCGCGGGCCAGGGGTGGCGCCGCCAGAGGGCGCTGCGGCCGGGACGGGGCGGGACGGGGCGGGCGGCAGCCGGAACTGCGCGGGGGCGGCCCGCAGCCCCGGGCTCCCTCCCCACGCCGCGCCCGGGCCGCGCGCTACTTACCCGCGGAGCAGCTGAGCAGCGCCAGCAGCGCGGGCGGCCGCATCCCGGAGGCGGAGGCTGCGCGCCCTTCCCGGAGCCGAGCTGCGCGGACGCCCTGCGCGCCTGACCCTTCTCGCGCTCCCCTCCTCCTTCCCGGCGCCGCGCCGGCTCGGGCTGCGCCCTCTGGCGGCCGGGAGCGGGAGCGCCCCGGTGTGCGCTCGCAGCAGCCGCGGATGGAGGTGGTCCTGCCGCCCAACCGGACCGCGCCCTCCTCCTCCTCCTCTGGGGTTCTGACCTCAGGGCCTCCTTTCTGCCTTCATGCCCTTCCCTTCCCGGCCCTTCCTTCCCCATCCCCAGCAGAAGATCACTCACTCCCCTTACTGTGCCCAAAGTGAAGGAGGAGGGATCATTTCGCTTCCCTGCTAATGGACTATATTCTGTTTTTATAAAAAGCAAAATCGATAATTCAACTCTTAATATTGTTGGCACCGATGTTCTACTTTGATGAAGGTGTTTTTAATCAGCTCAAGTAATTTACTTAATATCCTCTATTTAAGTGGAATTTGATCAATAGCTTTGGCCCGGAGTTTTGCTCTTAATAGATGTTGATGTAAAGCTAATTTTTTATAAATGTAATTTTGAGTGTTCACCGTGATAGAAGAGGAAGGGTACACTTTTATTCAAAATATATAATGAAAATGAATCAATTAAAATACAGGAGTAAGCCGGGCGGTGGTGGCGCACGCCTTTAATCCCAGCACTCAGGAGGCAGAGGCAGGCAGATCTCTGAGTTCGAGGCCAGCCTGGGCTACAGAGCGAGTTCCAGGAAAGGAGCAAAGCTACACAGAGAAACCTTGTCTTGAAAAACAAAAAACAAAACAAAAGAAAAGAAAAATAGAGGAGTATAGTGATGTGGGAAAGCCTCATAAGCAGAGTCCCTTCCAGCACAGAACCGTGAAGGGTCTCCCTCCCACCTAGGAAGAGTTGCCGCCTGATAGACTTACCTAATTACATTGTACTGGACTGGAGAGGAAAACAATTACAAGAGAAAATTAGAGAACCCTTCCCAGAAACACAGGTTTTCTCTTGCATTTCTAAGGACATAAGACCAAGTGTGTATCCCTGGCTTGAGTTTAAACCATGCCAGTCTGGAGGCAGTCAGGGTTGCCTTTCAGTGACTCTGGTCATAGGACAAATGGACTCAACGGAGACTCTCTGCCAATCCCAGGTAGAAAGACTCTCAGAGCAGGCCTGCTCATAAGGACTTTGACAGTCATAGTTCTTAGTTTCAATGTGTCTGCAACTCCACTCCTGCTGACTAGTGCCCATCTCTTGACTAAGGTCTCACATTTAATGAAGACCAGTGCTAGATTCTTTCTAAATTCTTAGCTGACTTGCTTTGACTCCTTGACCCTTCTTGGGAAATTCTAAAGCTTCTAGCACTATATAAACAAGATGTAAATTGAGAGAAGAGTCTAGGTGCCAAGTAACTCAGCTGAAGACTCTACTCTGGTGACAAACAACTTTGAGAGCTTAGTGGATCAGAGTTTTCATCACAATCTATCCTGAGAGGCTGGGGAGATGGCTCTGTAGACGGACTTTCTTTCCTGCTGCCAGCCCCAAATAACCACAGGAAGACTTCTTATTAATTATAAAAGCTTGACCTTTAGCTTAGGCTTGCCTCAACTAATTCTTATAATTTAAATTAGCCCATTTATATTAATCGATGTTCTGTCACATGGTGTTACCTCTCTTTCATCTTGTACCTCCTATTTCCTCTCTGTCTGACTGGTGACCCACCCTTCTTCTTCCCAGAAGTCTGTTCCTTTCTGTTCCCGGAAGTCCCACCTAATTTCTTTCTATCTATTGGCTGTTCAGCTTTTATTATGCCAATCACAGCAATATATCTTCACACAGTGTATAAATATCCCACAACATAGCTCAGTGTTTAAAGAACACATACTGCTCTCCCAGAGGACCCGAGTTCTATTCCCAATACCCTCATCTGTTGGCTCATAACTGCCTGTAACTCAAACTCGCGGGTGATCTGATGCCTTTTGCTTCTACAGGCACACTCACATGCACATTCCTACAAACAGACTCACACATGTACATATAATTGAAATCAATAAAATCCAATTTTTAATTGAAAAACTTCATCACAATACAACATAATTGTATTCCAGGACAAGTGTGGGAAATTGGACCGTAAGGACAATAGCACATCCTTTAAGTAATGAACTTGCCCATCTTCTGCCTCTCCACAGAGGACAATGATAAACGGCTCATCACACAGCTCCATAACTCACATTTGAAAAAGGATTGCCTTTCAGTGACTCTGGTCATATGATAAATAGACTCCCTGGAAGTCCTCTCCCAATCACTAGCAGAAAGATTCTCAGAGGAAACCTGCTCACAGTGGTACTGACAGACACAGGACTGAGGCTTGCCTGTAAGACCCACTGTGAGGGGACAGTTCTCCACAGGAAAAAAATAAATCTCCAGCACTCCAATACAGTGACATGGAGAAGAGCAGGCCACAGTTCTATTTTCTTAGGATTCTCTCACCTTAATCTGAATTGTCACCGCCATGCTGGCTTCTAGGATTGTCCAGCTTTCCTTGTTGGAGGGCAGGGTGAGAAGCTCAAGCTAGCACCAGCTAGCACAAGCTATTGCTATTCGAGGACCCTCTAGAAACATGATTGGAACAGGTTGGTGGTTTTTAAATAATTAAAACTTAAGTAATTTAAAACAATCTGTATAAATACCTAAGGAAAATAATGTAAATACATATTCATAAAGGCATTAGTAGCCAACAGTCTAATTAACAGCTTCTCTATGGATGGTTGATCTTAGAGCAACGCCAGGTTTTTAAGGCAATACTCTTTATTCAAATGACAGTGTACTATTGGCTAATGGGCCTTTGCTAGGCCCTGAGACATGCACTTGGCACTGAGCCCAAGAACTCCCTAGTCCAGTTAGAGAGACAGAATGTCCATAGCCTGCCATGCAGTAGATGCTTCAGCACAGGCAGATGGCAGGAACACGTCGGAACACAGAGGAATATATGACATCCATCAAGCCCTTTGGAACTGATCATAAAAACAGAAGTGACTTCTGCGTAACTTCTTAAAGGAGAAACACCACATCTCTGGGCTGAGAGGATGAGGGTCTGGTCCCAGACAGAGGTACGGCATGCATGCGGCAGATCAATCAAAAGCCATATGATAGACTGGGAGAAAGCCTTCTGAGTAGCCCCCTCCAGCCTGCTGCCTCTCTGCTGGGACTCTGAATGGGCCCTCAGGCCTCCCATTCCTGTTTGGCAAAGGCCACCGGACAGCTTCAGACTCTTGCTGTCCCTCCAGGCCTAGCTTTAGGCCTGAAACAAATTAGTGACCCCTAGCACATTCCAGGAGGTCAATTCTTTTCCCACACCAGGAAGTGGCTTTCTGAATTATGAAGGATCCGAAGGATTGTTTCCCCAACTAAAGTCATGCCTGGAATCTGAAGGACTAGAAAGGCAAAAAAAGTAGTTCTTTAGGACTTCATATCATTAAATCAGATCCACAGTGTCATACGTTAACCACTGGCTAGTGTGGCACTTTTTTCATTGGGACTGCCAACCCTCAAATAATGACCCGGAGACTTTAGTCATTACCAAAGCTTGGCCTTTAGCTTAGCCTTGTCTCAACTAGCTTTCATAACTTAAATTAACCCACTTACATTAACCCACGTTATGCCACAGGGCTTGTTACTTCTCTTCCGTCTTCCTTGTTTCCTCTCCATGTCTGCCTGGTGACTTTGCCTCCTTCTGCCCAGAGTTCTCTCTCTGCCCAGAAGTCCTACCTATACCTCTCGCTGTCCAGCTTTTTATTGGCTGTTCAGCTTTTTGTTACACCAATCACAGCGATACATCTTCACACAGTGTACAAATATCCCACAACATTTCTCCCTTTTGTCTAAATTAAAAGGAAATATTTTAATTCTAATACAGTAAAACTATATAATTATCAAGTAAGAATTACATTTACCATGTCCAGGCCATTTGTATTTGGCAAATTTGGAGAGATTACTTTATTATCTATACTATCTTAATGAGTCTAAAGTTTTATACCTAAACCATTTTCATCATAACTTGTATTACCATCCTAAAAATATCTTTCTAGACCTTAAAACGTTTTCTTAGATAAACAATTTAAGCTTTTATGTCTCTCAACCTCATAAACTTTACACCTCTTTTGTGAATTTCTTTTCTGAATTTGGTAACAATAAAAACTGTAACTATAACTATCTAGTCTTCAACCCCATCAAAGACCTGAGAAGGATATAATATTACCTGAGTAAACAGGAAATACAGAGCAAGAAACTTCCAAAACTACAGAAATAACAGAAACAGCTGGCTGCCTGGACAGTCACCCAAAGTTCCTCTGCAATGTTGGAGAATCCATCTTCGGCCTACAGGCCTAGGATATCTGGCAGATTTTTCTATGAAGCAGGAATTTTGAAGGACTGTCCTATCTTGTTTTGACAAAGTTTGACAGTCACTTTCTTCTGTGTCTTGCTTTTCTAGTTTGTACAGCAGCTGATGCAAGGGCATTTTCTTGCCAGTGGCTAACTTTGCCACAATAAAAGTCAACTCCAAATGGAGTTTCTTCAATGTCCATCATCCTAGATTGGTGCTGCCAGGAACAGATGTGTCTCACTGTCACGAAAAGCCTTATGTTATTAAAACACCTTAAATGTCGTATTCTGTGGGTCCCTGAAATGTTTTTATTTTTGGTTTTTCAAGACAGGGTTTCTCTGTGTAGCTTTGTTCCTTTCCTGGAACTCACTCTGTAGCCCATGCTGGCCTCGAACTCACAGAGATCCACCTGCCTCTGCCTCCCAAGTGCTGGGATTAAAGGCATGCGCCACCACCGCCCAGCCTGAAATGTTTGAACACCACCTATCTATCTAAAATATATCTGTTTAACCTTGAAAACATACCTAATACGACTACAAGTTTGATTGTTATGGATGACTAACTACTAATCTGCATTTCTTAATTATCCTAAACAGTTTGTAATAATAGCTTTCAAGAACTAGAACTTTATATTGCACTTTTAAATGAGCTGAACATGTGCAATATCTTAAACAACAATAGAAACACATATACAGTATAACAAAAAATAACCTTAAAGTTGTATCAATATAAAAAATACCTTAAACAAGAGTAGAAGCATATATACAGTGTGTTATAACAAAAATAACCTTAAATTTGTATCTATATACAAAAATCCACACCAATGTAAAATATTTGAGATTAGGAGTTGTTTTGAATTTAAAAGCAGATTCAATAATCTACACTTTTATGCTATCGTTTCTATCTACCCCCTTTTTTTAGAATGAGATTTCAGAATCTAATCTACTTTACTCAGCTTTTTCCCTGACCATGACCAACAACAATTTGCAAAACCTATCCCCCTAAATGATGATAAATATCCATAATCCATTGAACAACCAAAAACCATCCACTCCACCTCTTGGGAATGTGAGCATCATGTTCTCTAAACTGCTTCCTGTTGTCTGGGGGTGGCATCTTTAGGAGACCCTGAGAAAATTGGGACAATGATCAAGTCCTGGGAGAGCTAGCTGTATCATTTTTTGTTTAGTTTCTGTATGATGGGAAAGTGTAGAGCTTATCTGAAGTCTTGACTAGATTAGTCTGTGAGGCTGGACCATCTCAGCTAGCATCTTTGAAGTTGTTCTGGATTCAGAATTTTGAGGACACTATAACAGAGGCATTCTGAGAGATTGGATCACCTGGGTTACTTGTCTTCATTGGTGTCTGATCCTTTTTTTCTGAAAACACACAAACTTTTAAAGATAACATATATATATCTGTATTAACACAAGTATGGAATTGTGGTATGCTCAAATCAGCTAAAGATGATTTTTTGTTTTGTGTTTGAGCAGGTAAAAGGCATCTGCTAACTTTATGTTTGTTTGGACTGTATAATCAAACTGTAATATAAATCTCTATCCATGTTATATGAAAGGATGGCATGTAATAATAAGTCATGAGGACTCTGTAGCCAGCAAGATTTATCACATCTCATCCAGTCTCAGAGCTGTCCCCATGTAGAGGGAGCAGCATATATGTCACCTGTCTTATAGTTTTTCTTGATTTTTTTTTCTTCATGTCTGTAGCCAAGATTTTCAGGAAGTCTTCCCCAATAAAATCTGATCTTTATTAATTTTGAAGAAATCTGTAGCATTTTGTTTCCTGTGAAAACAAAAGCAAAAACCTCTCCCCCAGCACAACATATTTTCTGACTTCCATTCTGAAGTTAAGACATTTTTTAAATATATAGGTTAGCTTAATTTAGCAGTTTCCATAATCCAATGTCTCTCAGCAGCTATTGTTTTTTGTTCATTAGCATTTAAAAAATGCAAAGTCAACAAAACACCATACAGGATCCAGACATCCTGTGTATTTCCCATCTTTATGTGGCTTATTCTTTTTATATTGTTTTATTCTCTCTTTAAAGACTTTACTATTTTTAAAGTATTTTAAAGTCGATACCCATTTTCTTTTCTTTCTTCAGAATCTAAGCACATTTTTAAGCATGTTGTAACCTATTCAGAGGTTTTCTCAGCCTGGACCTGACTTTACCAAGTGCCTACAGCTGTTCACTTGCAGTGTTCTCTGATGGTGAGCCAAACCTTAAACTGCTAAGCGGTAGCTAGGCCCTCTACCACAAAGCTCTGCTTAGCACACAGGGTCTGGTGCCTGACTCTGCCCACTGTGGGTCAGTGAGAGTAGAGCCTCATGCCTGCAGCCCTGGCCTGGAGGTAGTCTGCCCACCCCAGCTCTGGGAAGTTCTGGGTCTAAACTGTAGTAAGCATTTCTACCTAATCTCCTGCCACCGAATAGCCATTTGCTGCTCATAAACCCCATTCAAGTGCTTGATAGCAGGGCCTCTTAAGAGAGCCTCACCTCTGTATGCCACTAGCACTGAGCCTACCAGAGACACCATGCTTGCCAGAAAGCTTTCTCAGGCCTTATGTGGATTTACTTGCCCCACATTGGGTGCCAAATATAGTAGTACTTTTTTTGTCTGGACTGCCATCCTGCAAATAATGACACCAAGACTTTAGTGATTATGAAAGTTTGGCCTTTAGCTTAACCTTGTCTCAACTAGCTCTCATAACTTAAATTAACCCAGTTATATTAATCTTCATTCTGCCACATGGTGTTACCTCTCTTTCATCTTGTACCTCCTGTTTCCTCTCCATGTCTGCTTGGTAACTCCACTTTCTTTCTTCCCAGAGTCCTCTCTCTGCCCAGAAGTCCCACTATACCTCCTGCCTAGCTATTGGCCATTCAGCTTTTTATTACAGCAATCACGGCAATCCATCTTCATATAGTGTACAAGTATCCCACAACAGGCTAGTATCCCTCAACCCAGAATCTGCACTCTGGTTAGGTAACTGGAGAGATCATTTCACCAAATGCCTTAACCTTCATGGTTATAAGAGGATCTTTACCTCCATGGAAGAAAGACAGGAAGGTAAGAGACAGCAAAATGTTCCATCCTGGGACCACATCCCACAGCAAGTGCTCATGAAAAACACTTGGATGATCTAAAATGGTATCTCCAATTCCAAGGGTCTTGTTTTACTTTAATTCAAAAATTATTTAAAAATCATAGGCAGGTACCTTCTGTCAAACCAAACACTCAACCAAGATTTTCACCCGAAGATGTTACACCAAAGGTTTCTCACAACCTACCAACTCCAAACCAAGAGCCAAGAAACACAACTCAGGTCACCATCTCACCTCTAGAGGCATCCCAAACAAGCCCCAGAAATCTGAAGCCATTTGACATCTGATTTTTCTATTCTCTGAATGTCCCAGACATGTAAAGGTGTCTGTCCACAAATGAGCCACCTCCTAGAACTTCTCATTAGAACCAGATGATCCACTTGGCTATGTTGTCCTCCTTCCCAGAGTCAGACCCCTTCTCCACCCCATGGTTATAAAGACCAGGAGTCCGTCATGAAAAGCAGGAGCATCAGGAAATGAAGTGTGTGTTCCACTTATTGCACAGCCTGTATGAAATTCAATGCTATTGCTAAAAGCTAGCTGGTCATTTTACATCAACAAGATTAGGATCTTAACTAAAGAAGCTGGCCAAAATTAGTGGAGAACATTTTCACGCATCCACAGACAAACACTCATGGAGGAATTGTGTGTGCCAGGCTCTCCTATGGCATGACAGTGGAGGGGGAAGCTCTTTCCTCGTGTATCATACCCCACCCGGAGGACCAAACACACAGAGTGACCATGAGCCATGTATGAACACACATCTTTTGAGGAGCCTGGGAACAGAATGAGATGGAAGGGCAAGGGAGAAGGGAAGTCATGGAGCAGGAGTGGGGGAAGGGCTTTCAGGATGACACAGTTACAGGCAAGCTGCGGCAGATAAAGAAAGGCATTCCAAACAAAGGGGACAGGCAAGTGTTGGCCTGTAAGCTGGAAACTGTAACCATTCAAAGACAGGAGTTGAGTGGTCTCCTAAGGACATCAAAGGGAAGCTGGCTAGGGCCACATCCTGCTGCCTTGCTGAGGAGGCTGACCTTCGTGGAAGGGCACTGAGGCTGTTGGAGAAGCTGTATTGGCTGCCAGCAAGAACACAACTTCCACCGTGGGCCCATAGCTCTTGCTGCCTGTCTTGTGTCCTAACTGCAGCCTCTCTCAGAGAAGCGATGAATAAATATTTCACAATGTGATGAAGTCACAGATGATACCCACGTGCACTGCGACCAAATGAATGAACAATGCATGAGAAATTCAATTCAGTGGTGATGTTGCAGAGGACTAGACAGAGGTCGAAGAGAAAAAAAAAATGATACAGAAGACAAATGCATGCCATAGGTAAGCATTCAGGCAGTTAGTTTTAAGTACATTATTTCATTAACCTTCACCAGAAAAAAAAAATCCTAATCTCAACGACAAAAAAATCCTATTCTTTTTTTCTAGTTTTCCTTTGAGATGGAGTCTTACTGTGTATGTATCCCAGGCCTGCTGGGAACCTTCGATCCTTCTGCCTCAGACAGACTCCCAATCTCTAGAATAATAAGATGAATCTCGAGAGGGTCTAACACCAGAAGCCAGAACTGCCTGTGATGGTGACTGTGCTCTTTAACGGGTCAAGCGTTGTGAAATGGAAGGAAGGGGTCACCGTGACAGTGTGACAGAGGTCAGACCAGTTGTACTTGAGTGCATCCTGGCTGGCGCTAAGAAGGAGAGAACAGAAGGGCACTGAGGAAGCAATTAATTAAAGTGGGTATCTGCCAGAAGGACGAGTGTGTGGAGAAAAATGAAAGATTACTATCAACACTAGCACACGAGCAGGATGCCTTCACAGCATCAGTTGGTGCAGAGATGCTCTGGGGGGGCTTCTCATATTCCAGGCAGCATCCTAAGTGCCTTACACGTACTTTTGTTAATCTTCCATTCCATTTTCCAGTTTGACTACTGCCATGTTGTCTAAGATGGGTTAGTGTGGTGGTTAGTGCTCATTGTTAACACAATCTGGACTCACCAGGGAAGAGAGTCTCAGTGAGGGACTGTTTAGCTCAGGCTGGCCTGTGGACAAGTCTGTGGGTGGCTGTCTTGATTACCTTAATTAAGGTGGGGAGAGACCAGCCCACTGTGGGCAGCACCATCCCCTGAGTGTGGGTCACGACTGCGTAAGAATAGGAAGGAGGCTGAGTGTTAGTAGGAATGTGTGCATTTTCTCTTCTCTTGATTGAGGTTGTGATATGATGAGCAGCTTCAAGCTCCTGCCTTGACTTCCCCACAATGGTGGCCTGCAACCTGGAATCGTAAGCCAAATAAACTCTTTCCTCCTACATTTTGCTTTTTGTTAGGACGTTTTATCACAGCAACAGAAACAAACCTGGGATGGTTGAATGGTTTCCTAAGGGGATCCCTGAGACCGCTTCAGAGTATCTGGGTTTGCAAAGTTCCTAAGGGGATCCCTGAGACTGCTTCAGAGTATCTGGGCTTGCAGAGTTCCTAAGGGGATCCCTGAGACCGCTTCAGAGTATCTGGGTTTGAAAAGTTCCTAAGGGGATCCCTGAGAGACCGCTTCAAAGTATCTGGGCTTGCAGAGTTCCTAAGGGGATCCCTGAGACCACTTCAGAGTATCTGGGCTTGCAAAATGCAAACTATTTCTTGTAGCAATGCTAACATGTTAGCTTGTTCTGGACAGGTTTTCCCAGCAACGGCACAGAAGCAGCCTCAAATGAAAGCAATGACCAAGGAGTGGCAGCAGGCTGGACTAGGAGAGGGGTGAGGAGCCTAGCTGTGGGTCCTGGCTAAAGTGGTGAAAGCACTGGGTTTATTGAATTACACCCCTGAATACAAGTCTTTTTGTTCCTAGTAGTGTGTGTGATGAGTTGAGAGGTAAACGTGAAAGTCCTTGCATGTCATAGCTAACGTGAGGCCCCTGAAGAAGCACCTGTGAGTCCCCTTGAATGACAAGCTCAACTAGCTGCTTATTCTGGGAAAGCTGCATGTGAGTGAGAGAAAGGCCACGAAACAGCAGTTATTGGGGCTTAGGATCCAGGCAAATGTTTATGTGCTCAAT
Organism: Peromyscus eremicus; assembly: GCF_949786415.1. Taxonomy (NCBI): domain Eukaryota; kingdom Metazoa; phylum Chordata; class Mammalia; order Rodentia; family Cricetidae; genus Peromyscus; species Peromyscus eremicus. The sequence continues at coordinate 39,670,755 of NC_081438.1, read as the reverse complement.
AGATAAACAAATAAACAAAGTGAGCCTGTCATTTCAAGGAAGACGGCTGATAAAATTTGTTGCCAGTGATAAAACACAAACTTTCATGCAAAATTAGACTTTTGAGAAACTTGTATATCTGCTGCTGAGAATGCAGCAGCTTCTCAATCCTTAAAGACCTTGTGATGGGACCAGTGGCTGCGTCAGAGAGAGAGAGAGAGAGAGAGAGAAAGAAAATCTGAGCTCTTTATATCACACTGTGAAAAGCATCAACAACATCTGAACAAACACCATCCTTTAGTGCTGTGTGACTCTGCTCCTAGGGAGGTGTGAACACACACCTATTCACCCCAGCATCTGAATAATCACTGTGCTTCAGTGTTGTGTGACTCTGCTCCTAGGGAGGTATAAACACACACCTGCTCACCCCATATAGGGAACCCATGGCAGACTAAACTGCGGATACCACCCAAGCCAAACTTGGTGAACCAATGTGTTTTATTGGGGTTATTTACAGGGAATGGGTGAGGCGTTACTTAGAGGCGCGGAAACAACTCCAAGACAGCTGTATCACCAAGCCCAGCCAAGGACAGATAACAGGTCATGGAAGCCGGAAACCTGGAGTGCACTGCACACCTGCAGGCAGCTCCATGGATTGGGATATCACTTTCAGGCAGCTCAGGTGGCCTGAGGCTCGTACAGACAGCTTGGCTGGTCGCTGACTTTTTCAGACAATTCTGCTGATCTGAGTCTCTGGGCCATTAATTGTCAACCTTCCTAATGCTGTGACCCTTTAATAAAGACAATTCCTCATATTGTGGTGACCCCCAACCAATTAAATTATTTGTGTTGCTACTTCATAACTGTCATTTTGCTATTGTTATGAATCATAATATAAATATCTGTGTTTTGTATGATCTTAGGAGACCCCAGTGAAAGGGTCATTCAATCCCCAAAGGGATCGAAACCCACAGGTTGAGAACCAAGGCTGTAGGCAGTCTGGCTTGTCTGAGGGTGTTCTAGGTAGCTCTCAGCCTGTCTAAATGCCTCTGCTTATAAGAACTTGTGGAGGGCCCTATGAATCTGGTCAGTTTCAGGAACTTCCTAAAACCTTTGAGTTGTTCACTTCCCTTAAGGAGCTTCCCTCTAAAATGGAAGTTTTTTCTCTTATAGGCAATTTCTCACAACATTTGGTGAGATAGTAATTTCAAAATGACCTATAAAATCAAAAGATTTGCACCTAAAGTATAAGATAGATAAATGGACTGTAAGATAAACAACAACAAATAATAACAGCCTCAGACTATACATAGTAATAAACTTCAGAAATTTTCAATTGTCTCGAGTTTGGATGTCAAATCAAAAGATACTCATCATTATATAAAAGGACTGATGAACTATTTTTAACTTCTCTCAGCTGCATATCTGCATGAAACAAGATTTTCTTCATTTACCTCATCTAAAATAATATAACACAAGAGCTGAAATGAAGAGACCATTTTGAGAATGCCCCTGCCTTCTAGTAAATCACTCAAGAGAGTTACAAACTCTAAGTCAATAAACTTTCTCACTAACTTTGCCTCTTGAAAGAATAGATTTCATTAAAAATATAATGTACTTACATGATGCATTTATTTGTCTAACTTTAGGTGAGTTGATGAGTGTATTTAAATTTCTGAATTTTGTGTCTAACATAGTAAATATTCCCCGAAAAAGAACACTTCAGCAAACTCTCTTTGGGATACTCAATATTTTTTCCAAATATAAAGAGGGTTTTGAGGTGAAGCCCCTGTCGATTTGGGGCTGGCCAGTTCAGGACACATAGCTTGTAAATTGATGACGTGGATCTGGACCCCACCTCAAGCCCTTTGCCTCCCTCACTGTGCTGGGTACAGCACATCCAGTTTCCGACAGGCTGTATTTGAGGGACTCGCTCTCCCACAAGCCTGCTTTGGCTCACAGTCATTCAGTTCAAGCCCCACCCACTACAGATTTAAAATAATAGTAGACAGTTAAACGGACTGTTGTACCGAGTTATACCGAGAGACAACCCCAAATAACACGATTTAACATAACAGAGTCTGTCTTGGTCATGCTAAGTCTGCTGCCAGGGTGACCTTCCAGCCCAACCATCACCCCTTGTGAGGGACCAGGCTAGCTGCCATGTCAGCTAAGTCCTCCACCATCCCTGTGGCATGGGAGAATACTAAACAGCCAAGCATTAACAATGAAAAGCTACCAGTGAGGGTGTCATAGTCACTTCAGACTCCACTGGCTTGAAGGGTGAGAGGGAGCTGCCAATAGCCCGGAATCGAAGAGGGGAGCTTGCTACTGGTAAATACGATACTCGGCCTTCTCTCCCTGCCAGCCTGCTTAGTCGGTGTTCCTTTACCCTGATAAGATCCCTGAGGCAATCAACCGGAAACGATGAACGGTTCTTTTGGCTCACAGTTTTCTGAGGCTCCAGTCCATAACTCACTGAGCTCCATTTCACGTGGAAAGAACATGTAATGAAGTCATGGCAGGAGAGAGATAGACAGACAGACAGACTGACTGACTGACAGACTGGGGGTGGGTCTTACAACCTCCTTCAAGAGCGTGCCACCAATGACCTAACTTCCTTCTACCTCTTAAAGGCTCTACCTCCTTCCAGGAACACCAACCTGGGAGCTAAACCTTTCTTTCACACCTGGGCCTTTGGGCTACATTTCGTGTCCAGGGACTGGGGTTGCAGTTCAGCGGGATAGCACTGGCCTGACCATCATGTGTAAGGCCCTGGATACCATCCCTGGCACCAAAACCAAAATAAACTAATCAAGATCAAAATTCTAATAGCACAACTTAAAATTATTTTCTCTCTGAAAAGATACCATGCTAAATAAATCTTAGGGCATAAAACAAGATTGAGAATGCAGCCTTCAGGACCTCGGAAACACTTAAGACAGAATGGCAGAGAATGCCACGTTGTTTCTAAACTATTTACCCGGTAACCACACAGATGACGGTCAACAAAGCAGGACTAGAAATCCAAGTGACTTGAACAGCTTTGGGGTTTATAGGAGAAAGAGGCCTCCAGACCTTCCAGGATAGTTTTGGGGAGAGAGTGGGATTAGAATAGAGGTCATAACATGTGGGGAGCATCCAGACTGCCAGAGAGGAAAGAAGAGGCATTCATGGCAGGGAAGGAAGAGAGATTAGTTCGCTGTGACTGGAACTGTGTGGCTGCAATCAGTCACGCCAGGAGAGCACTGCTAGTACTCAGACTAGTACTGACATGGGGGTGAGAAAACCTCAGCAAGCCTGGGATGTCCCACAGCCCAGCCAGAGAGACAGTACGCAAGCAAGCAGGCCCACAGAGACGGCGGCCGCGAGGACCTGACAGCTGCTTATTCACCCACAAGAGAAACGTTAGGCTGAGAGATACAGCCATCATTTATTTTAATTGAAAAACTCAAGCCAAAGCTTGTTTTATGTCTTTTCTTTCCTCCATCTAAAAATGTATTTTCTACATAATTTCTCAACTTCAATAACAGTAAAATAGCTGTGGCATAATAGTCTTACACAAACAAAAACATTTTCAGAAATAGCATTTTCTAAGCATTAAGTCAAGCAGATGTTGGAAGCATCTTGCTTAAATCAAATTGTTGTGTTTTAGGTCTCAAATGGGAGTAGGCATGTCCTAGTCTGTGTCTGCTTGCTTTGTGCATTAATATCTGTCTTTGGAAGGACATAGGAAAAAGGAAAACCTAAATGTTGGGGTACATGTTAAATATCTGTTTAGGGAAGCCACCACGGTTTAATGAAGGGTGTGGGGGACAATAATGAAGAGAGAAGCTGGTCTGGTGAGATGGCTTGGGGGGCAATGGTCCTTGCCACCAAGCTTGACTATCTGAGATTGATCTCCAGAACCCATGTGGTGGAAGGAGAAAACCAAATTCCACAATTTGTCTGTTGTCCGCACACATATACTTATGTAAGTACGTACATAAATAAATAAATAAATGTAGAAATGTTAAGACAGAAACAAAGAGAAATGCTGAAATAGGCGTGTGATCATAGACAAGACAAGACTGCCAGGGAGAGATCCCGGGTGCAGGATTTAAAGACCTAGGATTGGAATCAACACAGTCCCATCTATAGTGCACACAAAACAATCACCTTTTGTTTAAGTTCTTGGCATAGTAGGTACAAGCAGGGAAACTGAGGCCTTGCACGCAGGCTCACAAAACCGTACCGCCTCCCATATCACTGTCATTTGGATCTGGAATGTCCCCCAAAGGCCCGAGTGTTCAAGGTCTGGTCCCCAGACCGTGGCACCGTTGAGATGTGGTGGAACCCTTGGGAGGGCAAGCCTACGAGAAGAAGGTTAGATCACTGGGTGCGTGCTCTCCAAGGGAACTGGAGAACCCTGATATTTCCTCTTTTGCATCTTGTCCATGAGGTAAATGGTTTTGCTCCACCGTGCACTGAGATCATCGTGTGTGGTCTCAGCACAGAGCAGTGAGGCCCGTGGAATGTGGATTGTAGTTTCCAACGTGTGCACCAAAGTAAGGCTTTCCTCTCAGTTGATCATCTGGGCATTTGTTACAGTGACGGAATACCGGCTGACACAGAGTGTTTTGAGGGCATCACACTAATCAAAGCAGCCCCTCATGACGACTCTGAGGCAGAGTGCAGAACACACCAGGGAAAGGTCTAGTCAGATGATTATGAGCCCAGGCTATGGCTATTGCAACAGCCTGAGAAGCTGCATAAGCCAACAAGGAGCTGAACTAGAGGGCTGCACACAGAGTCAGAGAAACTCATTTGAGGCAAAGAGCAACGATATCATGAAGGATTAACCAGGAAGAGCCAAGAGTGTTTCTGAAGCTTCGCCTCTGATTGGCCAAGTCATAGGATTATATACATAAGGGAAGTGGCTCATGGACTTAAAACAGCCTGCCTTTCTGTGTTGGACAGATGCATCTGGAGTGAAGGTAGGCCATCTGGGTATAAGTGTTCAGGAACTAGGGTAACATAGGACCACGGCATGCAGAAGAGTAAATGGATCACAGGTTTGACAACACCCGTGAAAGAACAGGGAAAGAAACTATGGCAGACAGTGGAAATAAAAAGAGAATGGCACAGGGCTGGGGGACGGCACAGCAGTTGAGGGCATTTGCTGCTCTTCTAGAGGACCTGCGTTCAGATCCTGGCACCCAGTCAGGTGGCTCACGACTGCCTGTAACTCCTGCCCCAGGGGATCTGCTGCCCCCTTCTGGTCTCTGCTGGTACCTGCATGCAAGCAGTGCACACGAACTAATACATACACATAAATAAAAATAAACAATTATTTTAAGGGGGGAGGTAGAAGAAGAGGAGTTAGGGAAAGACAGAATACCAGATTAAAAAAAAGAGTTGGAAGCATGTAGGGGGTGATGGGTTTTGTTTTGTTTTGTTTTGCTTTTCTCTTCACTACAAACATCATTTCTCCAAGTCTCTGGCATTAGCTGGGTATTTAACTATTCAAAGTGATCCCAACATCAACTACCTGGAGTTAACAACAGAGCCCACAGATCCAATAGCTCAGCTCTACATGAATGTCATTCCTAAACCCAGGTCACCTGCAATTCTCACCGTGGTTATAATTTGAGGGTTCCCATGGCCCTCTCCTCTGGTTTGATAATTTGCTAGAATGACTCAGGGGACCCAGGCAGGCACTTTGATTTATGTTTATTGTTTTACCATCAACCACCAGGGGAAGCAGTGCACGGAATGGGGTCCAGCAGAATCCCAAGCAGAGAAAACAACGTCCCCATGGAGGCAGCACGCGATGTCCTCCCAGCTGCCAATGAAGAAAACTACAAAGAAATTAGAACTGGAGCAAAATAAATCTAGATTTATTTATTAACAGTGGGAAGAACAGGGCATTGCGACAAGAATATAGATGCTGCGGTGTATTCAAAGACATGGAGACAAGGGGAGTCTTTAGAGAGAAAAATCAGGATGACACATGGCCTTGGAAGGTGGCTGTACCTGCCACCACACCACCAGCATCGCACCTATACGATGTGTTTTGAAACAAGCTCCGGTCACAGTAGTTCGCACAAGACTGATGTCAGCCCCGGGGTGAACAGCACCCTCAGAGGTCTTTTGTGTACAAGGCTGCTGTGGCTTTTATGCACGGCGGTCCGTGTTGCTGGCGGTCTGTTGTGACAGTAACTATCAAGGCAACCACGCACAAAAGGCCTCCTTTAAAAATTTATTGGCTTCATTTATTTAATAAATGTTGACACAGCAACTCCATCTCGATCCAAGCAACTTCCACACAGCCCGTGGATGTGTTTGCCAACTCGAGCACTCTCCAAATCCCATCCTTCAATCACTCCTTAGGCAGAGCTGATTAAATAATTGGCCACTGATGGTTAACCGAATCTTTCCTCCTCTTCCCCTCATCAGAGAATGTAGGGACCAGGCTGCAAGGCCTGAGCTTTTCACCGAGCCTTGGTCTTTGTGGTTTATCGGCCCTCATCCTGAAGCTACTCAGGGGCCCACCAGGAACGGCCTCGTTAGAACCAAACGGGCTCTCAAAACCAATATCACTCCAGAATTTCCAAGGATTTGGGGAGCGCTGTGCTAGGAATGAGGAACACACCCTGAACACCACTCTATGGTGTCACAAAGTCCTGTTCTATCAAGAAAAAGAAGCCCGTGGCAAAGCAATCGGAGTGGCGGGGGAAGCCCCGCCCCGCAGTATCGTGGAAATAGAGCGGGGTTGGCTCGGAGGGGTGATTTAGCTTTCTCCTTGGACATTACAGTATCCGAGCCCCCTTCCTGGTTTAGAAAATTCCTCATGTTGTTAGCGGGGAGCCGAAGGCTTTCCTAGCCCCATATGCAGCCGAGAAGCAGGGGCAGAGACTTGGCCAATCAGCACGGGTGCTCGCTCTGGTTCTGAGTCAGAAGCAAAGGACGGTGCAGGGCGCACCCACACACACACACACACCATCCCCTTCACCACCACCCCCCCCCCCCCAGCGATGACAGCAGCAACAGGTGCTTCCAACCACGCATGCTCCAATCTGAAGGGCTGGCAGAAGATTCCCCCGGATCCATCCCTACAGTAATTTGTAGTTTATTCTTAGCTTTCTGCGCTCCAGTCTTGATTGCTGGCCAAACTCCGGGTCTACTGCCCCAGATTTTCTGAACTGGGTAATAGCTTTTGTTTTCTTTTCTCCATAAAGCAGCTAGTGATTTCTATTGTTCACCACCTCTGTCCAGGACCGATCCAGAAAGGTCGTCAATCACGGGAAGTGCAATATGGTTCAATGGAGCATTTGATTTGACAGTTTGCTGAGTTGTTAGGCAGGTGTCTGGTAACTGGAGTAAAATCACCTGGAGTGGGAAGGGAAAGCAAATTCTAAGCCTATCTAATAATATGTCTGAAATTAATACTGTGCCAAGCAACAATAAAGATTTGATAGCAGATACGGGAAGACCATTTACAAACCATTTATTTCAAATTGTGAGGACTCGGGGCTGGAGAGATGGCTCAGTCAACAGTTAAGAGCACTGGCTGCTCTTGCAGAGGACCTGGGTTCAGTTCCCAGCACCCATGTGATGACTCAAAGCCTCTGTAACTGCAGTTCCAGGGGATCTGATGCCCTCTTCTGGCCTCCTCAGGCACTGCATGTCCATGGTGCACACACATACCCCATATGCATAAAATTTTAAAGTAGCCGGCTGGTGGTGGTGCACACCTTTAATCCCATCACTCCGGAGGCAGAGGCAGATGGATCTCTGTGAGTTTGAGGCCACCCTGGCCTATAGTGCTAGTTCTATGATAGCCAAGGTGTAGCCGGAAGGTTTCTCTGGTCCTGCCCAGTCCCGTGGTCCCGCAGCCACTTACAAAATAATCATTCAGAGACTTGTATTCATTATCAATTATATGGCCTATGGCAGGCTTCTTGCTAGCTAGCTCTTATAACTTAATCCATTTCTATTCATCTGTAAGTTGCCACATGGCCGTGGCATTACCGGTCAGCTGGCATCTTGTTGTTCCTTTAGCGGCAACTGGCGTCTCTCCCTCCTCTTCTTTCTTCTCTCTGTATATCTGCTTGGACTTCCCACCTGCCTCTAAGCTGCCTTGCCATAGGCCAATGCAGCTTTATTTATCAACCAATCAGAGCAACAGATATTCACAGCATACAGAAAGACATCTCACAGCACCGAGGCTACACAGGGAAACGCTGTCTCAAAAAAACAAAAACAACAACAACAAAATACAAAAATCTTTTAAAAACATGAGGGCTGTCTTACTGTTAATTCTTTTCTTCTTGCTGTAACAGACAGAAGAATTCCTCTCACAAAGGGCAATGGAGAGGTACAATAAGCCACAAACCCATCATGTTCCCCTGTGGTTCCCTTCTTCAGGGACATCCTGTGGGATAAAATGTGTGTGGCAATTCTTCACCCTGTTCCACTCGGCCTCTTCCATCCCTCACATGCCCCACCAGGGATTCAGGACTCTTTGGCCACACATGTGTCATTCTCTTTTACCCATGGGAGAAAACAGTGTTAGGATTTTCATTTTTATTATTTCCATTTCCCTATTCTTGGTCTTGGCAAAATTCTGGGCTTCCCATGAGATCCAGATCAAACGTTGCTTATTCATAAAGTCGTTTAAGTTCTTTGCCATGTGGTCCTTTATCCATGGGGGACACAGTCCAAAGTCCCCCGCAAGAGGTACCTAAAACCCTGAGAAACACCAACCGCCATGTAGTATGTTTTTCATCTATTTTATTATATATGGGGACAATGCAATAAGAGATTAACATAACTAACAACACAATAGAATGAGTATAGTGATATAATGTTAAAAATCACTAGTGTGCTGGGTATGGTTGCATATGCCTATGATCCCAGGACTTGAGGCTGAGGTAGGGAAAGCATAAGTCTGAGCATATACCAAGTTCATGGCCAGTCTGGTCTACGTGGTAAGACACCATCTCAAAGAAAAGAGGCAGGGGGAAGAATAGGAAAAGAGAAAGAAAACTGTGAGCATGACTACCGTGGTGTGAGACTTTGGAGACATTTTACAGTGAAACATGTTTTACTTGGACATAAGCCCTGCAATGTCACTGAGATGGCTACTAACTGTTTATCAGGTCAGTAGCCTGTATGGTGTGCATGTGTTGGACAAAGGGATGCTTCATGTCCAGGTGGGACAGAACACAATGGGAGATATTTCATCATATACTCAGAATGATATGCAATGTAGCATTAATTGTTTTTTCTGGAATTTTCCCCTTAATATGTTGAACTGTTGAGCTCAGGTAATTGATAGTCTCACCAGTAGGGGGAGCCACTATGTTGCTGTTTCTCATACCCTTCAGCAATACACTCTAGACCAGTGGTTCTCAAAATGTGGATTGCGATCCCTTTGGGGGTCAAATAACTCTTTCACAGGGGTCGCCTAAAACCACTGGAAAACACGGATATTTACATTATGATTCATAACAGTAGCAAAATTACGTTTATGAAGTAGCAACAAAAATAATTTTTCAACACCACAACATAAGAAACTATATTTAAGGGTCACAGCACTAGGATGGCTGAGAACCACTGCTCTAGACTGTGGGATATGGACAATATCACTTACATCTAGCTATATATCATGAGTATGTTGTATTAATTGTCTATATATAAAAGCACGCAGATAGGAAAAGAATGTGAGGCAAACAGAGTTCTGATATTTTTTTCTACCTGGTGCTGGGTGCACTTACTCTGCCTATATCTCTGCCATGTCTATGGCGTGTCTCTGCTGTGGGATAATCCTTCTGTACACTGCGAATATGTATTGCTCTCATTGGTTGATGATAAAGCTGTTTTGGCCTATGGCAAGGCAGGATAAGGTTAGGCAGAGCAATCAAACTGAAGACTCAGAGGAAGAGGAGCAGAACTGAGAGAGATGCAGTGAGCTATCCAAGAAACAAGATGCCAGAGAACCGGTAAAGCCGCGGACCTTGTGACAATACATAGATTAATAGAAATGGGTTCATTTATATGTTAGCTAGTTAATAATAAGCCTGAGCCATCGGCCAAGCATTCTGTAGTTAGTATAAGCTTTTGTGTATTTATTTGGGACCGGACGGTCAGGACAAAAGGCTCGGCCTCTGTTTACATCTCTCACACACTGTTTTCAATACCCTAATTTGCCTTTGTATCTGACTGTATCTAACACACGATGCTTTTAAAGATGTTTTTTATGTGTACTGGTATTTTGTCTGCATGCATGTATGTGCACCATGCGACTGCAGTGTTCAAGGAGGCCAGAAGAGGGCATCAGATCCCCTGAAACTGGACTTATAGATGGTTGTGAGCTGCCATGTGGGTGCTTGAAATCAAACCCAGGCCCTCTGGAAGAGCAGCCAGTGTGCTTAGCTACAGAGACATCTCTGCTGCTCCAGAACAAGCTTTCACATACCTGTGAAACTGGCTTATACAACCTTAGAAACAGGGATGTAAAGCACATATACAGCTTCAAGGCCTATGATTTTCTTATTGGTGGAAGTTTCTGTCCTGACCGCCAGTTCCCAAACAACTGACACGGATGCTTAATATTAATTACAAATGCTCAGCTGGTAGCTCAGGCTTATTACTAACTAGCTCTTACATTTTAAACTAACCCATATTTCTTATTTATGCTCTGCCACATGGCAGTACCTTTATTAGCATGGCATATTCATGTTCTGCTCCTTCTGCATCCGGCTGGCAACTCCTCTGACTCCGCCCTTCCTCTTCCCAGCATTCTCTCTGTGTCAGGCTGTCTTGCCCAATCTCTTCCTGCCCAGCTATCAGCCAATCAGCTTTTTATTAACAATGAGAGCAGCACATTTCACAGTGTACAGGATTATTCCACAGCATTTTCTCGGTGGGGGACTCAGGAATTGGTGCTCTGGGCTGCCTCATCTGAGGAAATAAAGTTTCAAAGTCAAGTGAATGATATTAATCTCTCCTTTCTCACCAGTTAAGTGTTCTGTCTTTTAGTCTCAGTTTGACTCACAAGGGCACAAATGAATTACAACTGTGTCCACAATCTAAGGTTATAATAGAGGTTAAAACAGAGGTTCTAATAGAGAATCTAAGGTTCTAATGTTAAAATAGAGAGATACAGTTTTTTAAATAACATATTTGAACATTACCATATCAGTTAGGACTGGGCCATTCATTTGTACACTTGAAAGTATTTTCCCAAACAAGCCAAAAGCCCAGTTATATGTGTAGGTCAGGGCAGGGAGAACAATAGAAATATACTTTAAATGCTCACAGTTTCCACTTCTGAAAATTCTATTCAGTTTGGGTATTCAAGGCTCAGTGGTTTTGCTTATGAGAATTATCCAGCTGTGAAATTCTACAGAAAATAGGATCTCTAAAAGTGCTGCATGTTGTGGTCGTCTACACTGTTCCCTGTCCTTGTTGAAAGTTGCTTGGCTGGTGGCAGAACTGCGGGGGTGCAATGCATCATGTTAATAATTAGCTGGGCGCATGCTCCAATGTGGCCGTGTCTGCCTGCTCACAGTGTGTTGTGGCTGCTGATGGCGAGGTGGCGGGGGGGGGGGGGGGGGGGGGGGGGGGCCGCCACTGTGTGTTGACTCTGTGTGAGGCTTTGTAATTTCATTGTTTTTCATCTCTCTCATAGATTTCTCAAACGAAGCCTTTTTTTAATTTGAAAAGAAAACCAGTTTGGATGAGATCTGCAAAGGGTCTTGACCTAGTGTTTAGTTCTTTGTGTTGTTTTCCGATTACTTCTTCCTGAGGACAACATTAAGTTTCTGCCAAGGCCTCGCTGCTGGAGAGGACATGGGTAGGGACAGGGGCTGCAGTCAGGACGCTGCTTTGCTTTGGGACACACTGAGGTGAAAGCTGATGGACAGATTAAATGCTGTTAGAATGCAGTGTCTCAGGAAGCAACACTCTGAAGGAGGAAGGACGTGGACATCGAAGGCAGGGTCCTGGGAGGAGCAGATGCCGAGGAAGACTTCCCCTGGGTTCTCTTATCTGTCTAAAAACCAGATACACTCAAGAGAGCCCGATTGCTGTTTCAATCTTCCAGCTGAAATTTCATTAATGGGGGAAGATTAAATTCATCTCACTGAAGAAGAGACTGAAAATCCAACATGACACCGGAGCCCGGGGGACTTTTCCCTCAGGCCATTGTGTGGTCTCCAGGCTCATTCACCCTCAAATCATTTCCCATCTGTCTAGAGTAGCGCTTCTCCACCTTCCTAATGCTGTGACCCTTCAATACAGTCCCTCATGTTGTGGTGATCCCAACCATAACATTATTTTCCTTGCTGCTTTATAACTGTAATTCTGTTACTGCTATGAATTATAATGTAATATCTGATATGCAGGATATCTGTTATGTGACCCCAAAGGGGTTGCAACCCACAGATTGAGAACTGCTGTTCAAAGTCACCAGAAGGACCCACACTGCTCTGTCTCCTAGAAAGAGGTTATTTAGGCTTCATCCATTTGGTCTCCCTTTTGAGTTTTGTGTTTTAAATGGTTCCTGTGTGTCCTGGGCAGGGTTTTCGTGTTTTAAATGGTTCCTGTGTGTCCTGGGCAGGGTTTCTTTAGCTCTGATGAAACACTATGACTAAAAGCAGGTTGGAAGGAAAGGGTTTATTCAGCTTATTTATTTTTCAGTTTATTTATTATTACACTTCCACATCATAGTCCATCACTGTAAGAAGTCAGGCAACCAGAGGCAGAAGCTGATGCAGAGGTCACGGAGGGGTGCTGCTTACTGGCTTGCTCCTCCTGGCTTGCTCAGCCTGCTTTTTTATAGAACCCAGGACCACCAGGCCAGGGGTGGCACCACCACAATGGGCTGGGCCCTCCCCCATATATCACTAATTGAGAAAATGCCTTACAGCCCGATCTTATGGAGTAATATTCTCAGTTGAGGCTCCCTTCTCCCTGATAACTCTAGCTTGTGTCAAGGTGGCAGAAAACCAGCCAGCACACTGTGCATGTACTAGTTTTCATTTCTCCTGTGAATCTGTCTAGTTAATTAATGGGAAAAAAATAGAAACTTGAGAGGGGAAGTTTGAACTCTCCTATAGAGACAAGGCTTTGGGGGCTTTCAGAAAATGAAACCACTCGTCCCTCCTTCCCTATAGGATTTATTCCTAACTGACATGTGTCTATGGACTGTAGCCAATGTATCACCGACTGCTCACCCACAATGCTGCCTCTAGGAAGCTGCAGGAGTACCGCTGGCACTTAAAGGTGTTCTCTTGCTTCCTGCTCCTTCCTCCCAGGCTTCCTGCTCCGTCCTCCCAGGCTGTCTAAGCGCGCTGACTACAGGGAGCAGAGTCCAGGCACCTGCCTAGGAAATCAAACACTGAAGAGCGGCACGCATCCTTACCAGTGGATTGTGGGAAGCAAAAAGAGGACACTGCTCCTGTTAGCTCCAACCTCTAAGACAGGCAGCGAGCGAGGCGTGGATCCGCAGAGTTCTTGAGGCTAATCAGTCTTGATAAAAATGAATGAGCAAGAGACAGATGGGCTAACATATTCCATCCACTATAGGGAGAGGAGTCTAGATGATGCAAAGGTCTAAAGATGCGTTTTCTCCTTCAAGAGTGATATTTGCTTCTGGGGTTTATTGGGGGCTTTGAAATAATGAGGACCTGGAGTTGTGTTATGTGTCTGCCGGGGTGGGTTACACTATACCGCAATGATAAACGATCCCTAAACGCTCAGGGACTTACATAACAAGGGCTTGTTTCTGTCTTCCACTGCGTAAGTATTAAGAAGGTAGCTCTTGACTCTCGGACCCACTAGGATGCCAGAGAAGCCTCTTCCTGGGACATCAAAACTTGCAGTGGAGAGGGAAGAAACCCAGCAAACTGCACACCCTTTTTGTAATATCTCACTGTTCAAATAACCTGCAGTGAGATACTATTCTGCAGTTCATCAGAAAGTGTTTCAGCCCATTGCTGCAGTAGACGACGGCCTCATGTGGAACCTATTTTTTTTTTTTTTTTATCTAGATTCATTTCTTCTCGTTTCTGGAAGCTGGCGATCCAAGAGTGTCTTTCTGTTACTTCATGATAACATGGCCGAGGGCATCGCATGGCAAGACAGAGCCATCTTGCTGCCTCGAGCCTCTCTTAAGCTCACATTGTTACAGATTAAGAAGGTATCAGCAGCTTGGTTGGGAACCCCAGGAGACAGCCCCTTCAGGGCCTGCTCCCAGTGACCGGCTTCTGCTGCCACAACGCCACCCATAACCTCTCAAAATGCACCACTAGCTGGAGATTGAGTGTTCTCCGGAGGCCGCTTACATTCCAGCTACAACAGGGACTTCGCTTCTCAGACGCGAACTTTTAGGGAGCACATTCAAACCACAGCTGAGGGGGTGGGTGCTGCATCTTTTCTTAGGTTGTAACAAACAGGGCCCCTGCCATGAACAAACAATGTTACCATCTGATTCATGCAGTTTCGTCTTTATGTTTCAGTTTGACCTCCAAGAACTTAGAAAAACGAAACATGAGAGCTACCTGAACCTGAAGAAATGCAGCAAGTACATGATCCAGTAGGTAATGACCCTTTGTAAGACAACCCTTAAAATGTTAAAAGAAAGGGAGGGAGGGGGGAGGGAGGGAGGGAGGGAGGGAGGGAGGGAGGGAGGGAGGGGGGGGAGGGAGGGGGGGAAGAGGGAGGGAGAGAGGGAGAGAGGAAGAGAGGAAGAGAGAAAGAGAGAAAGAAAGAAAGAAAGAAAGGAAGGAAGGAAGGAAGGAAGGAAGGAAGGAAGGAAGGAAGGAAGGAAGGAAGGAAGGAAGGAAGGAAGGAAGGAAGGAAGAAAGGAAGAAAGGAAGAAAGGAAGAAAGAGAAAGAAGAAGAAGGAAGGGAGGATGGAAGAGAGGGAGGGAAGCAGGCAAGCAGGCAAGCCCATTTTGCTCCCTGTAATTGCCCTTTCAGGCCAGCAGGAGGCTCTGTTCCAGCGTCCTCCAGGCTCCTGTCTCTACCATCAGTGGGGCCCACAGCGGATAGAGCACACAAGACTGCGTTCACACTGTCTTCAAGACTTTTGCATGGGGTGACACAGAACACTTCCACTCACGTTCAAGCGGGTCACGGGGTAACAGACAAATCAAAAAGCAAATGCTCTATCCACCAATTTACGGGAGAGTTAACCAGGGTCCGCAGGTTTTCAAAGAGTTGCATGAAGGGAAGGGGCACCCTAAGGAATAAAGGATACAGAGTCCGCCAGGCACCTGACACCGCTCTGTCCGGTGCACACGAGAAGAAAAGGGACCCACAGAATCTTACATATTAATGCACAGTAGTTACTTTCCTATCGCTGGGATAAAACGCCACGGCCAGGGAAGCATACGGAAGGAAGTGTTCTTTGGATTTATGATTTCCGAGGGACAGTCCGTAACGACTGAGGGCCACATAGCATCAGGCAGCTGGGAAAGGAAGCTGAGAGATCACCTTCAGCTGCAGGCGAACCAGAAGTGGAGCGAACCAGAAGTGGAGCGAGGCTATAAATACTCCCAGCCCACTGCCAGTGACACACTTCCTCTCCAGCATCACCAGCCGGGGACCTGAATCGCCATCCGAATACCTGAGTGTCTGGGGGACATTTCTCATTCCAACTACCACAGCTGCTAACCTCCAGAGAAACTTGCCAGACCCACTTAGTGGGGTTTTGAAAGATGTTAGTGGCGGCACAAAGCCTACTGTAGAGTATGACATTTAGGATTATAATGAATGTCCTTTCTTGGAGGCCTGTGGAGACACATCTAACGTTCGCAAAGGCTTTGGGAGGCTCAGACAAGCATCTTACTGATTATTAAAGAGGGAGACCCAGGAAGGGTAGATAGAATAATCCTGTGATAGGGCAAGGACCTGATTAAACCCAACAGTGTTTACGGCTCACAGTACTTTGTAGAGGCTTATGGCATTGTTTTGTATTTCCTTAAAATCAGGGGGAAAACTTCAATGAAGAAAAAATAAATAAATATGCCATTACTGTATTCGTCTTTTGGCCAACACAGTACATATGTGTGGGAATATGTGTGTACATTTATTTTTATTGCTGTTACTTGTGTAGTGGAAGGAGGGTTCTATGGGGGCAGAAGTATCTAAGGCCGGAACGTCCCACTGCATCCCTTTAAAGGGCATTCAGGATTCATCTTTAGTTTTCTCTCTGGGAGGCAAAGGAAAGCTGGTTGGCTCTTCCTACTCACCAGATACGTTGCACTACCAAGCCCGGAAGAGACAGAGAAAGCTCTGGCTCCCAGGAACAGACAGCGCTCCCTCAGGCCCCCACCTCAGGATGCCATGTGCAAGAGTGCTGATAAGGGTAGCCAAGTTTTGTGTAAGAATCTGGGGCGGAGAGGTGGAGGAGGCTTCTGGGTGCTCAGGTGGCCTCCTAATGCCTCAGAAACCTCCAGGGTTCTGGTACAGTATCCCAAATGTTGAGAGGCTTCTGGGTGCTGGGAAACCTTGAGGATGCTAGGGAAGGCTCCTGGATGCTGGGGAAACCTTGCGGATGCTAGGGAAGGCTCCTGGATGCTGGGGGAGCTTTCTGGGCACTGGGTGGGGATGTGATAAGGAACGTTTTAAGCACTATCAAAGCCAGCAAGAGATGTCCATCAGGATTATTTTCTTCCAAGTAGCTGTCCTGTGAAGCATGGAGTTGCTCTGTATTGAGGTTTCCATTCCCTGCAGGAAGCTGAAGTGAGTGAGTCAGCAATTCAGTTCCACCCTGGACATCAGCAGGCGCCATGCTTCCGGGTCAGCCCTCCCTGCACTGCTTCTGCTCATAGACCAGCCTTGCCTTGTCATTCTAAATACCCCGAGAACATTCTCTCTGATGACCTCACTTCCACCCTTGCCCCCAGCATGGGGACCTGTACTGTGCATAAGCCACACGGAACAATGATGCTGCTCTGCAAGACAGAAACGCACAGGTTTCAAGCATGTCATGTCTTAAAAATGATACACAAACTCTTACTAGAATAACTTACATTGCTTTGAGCTGTTAACAACTTAGATGCATTAAATTAGCTCAAATATACTTATCCTCATATTTCTTTTTCCTTTTAAAGTAACTAATAGAAAATGGGGTTTGCAGGGGGGGTTGGTGTGGGGTTTTTGGTTTCTGTTTTTGTATGTTTGTTTTGTTTTTTGAGACAGGATCTCACTACATACCCTTGGCTGGCCTGGAACTCACTCTGTAGGCCAGGCTAGCCTGGCATTCAAAGATCTACTTGCCTCTGCCTCCCAAGTGCTGGGATTAAAAGCATGTGCCATCACACCCAGTTTTAGAAAAAAAAATTAAATGACATATATGATTTACTTGTGTGGCTCATTCTCTCTCTCTCTCTCTCTCTCTCTCTCTCTCTCTCTCTCTCTCTGTGTGTGTGTGTGTGTGTGTGTGTGTGTGTGTGTGTGTGTGTGTAAGATGTATGTAGTGGTTTGAATGAGAATGGCCCCCATAGGCTCATATATTTGAATACTTGCTCATCAGTTGGTGGAACCATTTGGGAAGGATTAGGAGGTGTGCCCTTGTTGGAGGAGGCGTGTCACTAAGGACAGGCTTAGGTTTCAAAAGCCCACTCCATTCTCATTCTCTCTCCCTCCCCATCTCCCAACCCACCCTGCTTCCTGCTGATGGATCAAGATGTAGGCTCTGAGCTACTGCACCAGCACCATGTCTGCCTGCCCACCGCCATGCTCCCCCCCATGATGGTCATGGTAAACTGTAACTGAACCTCTGAAACTGTAAGCCCCCAGTAAACTCTTCTACAAGCTGCCTTGACCATGGCGTCTTAGCACAGCAATAGAAAAGTATGGAGGCCAGAGGTAAACAGCAAATGTCTTCCTCCATTGCTCCCCACATTATCTTTGAGACAAGGTCTCTCGCTGAACCTAAGCTCACTGATTTGGTTGGTCTTGATCCTAGAAAGCCCCAGGGATCCTCCTGCCTCTACCTCCCTGGTGCTGGGATTGCAGACATGTGCCACTACACCTGCCTGTCTTTTCAAATGGGTGCTGGGGATTTGAACTCAAGTCCTCACGCTTTGCAGCAAGCCCCTTACTGACTGAGCCCTCTCCCCAGCCCTCAAATGATGTTTCTGTCAGCCAGTACTCAAGACCTGGTGCAAGCCAGGCACGGTAGTACACACAGGTGGCACACACCTTTAACCCTAGCGCTGAGAGTCAGAGGCAGGTGATGCTTTTCAGGCCAGCCTGGTCTACAGAATGAGTTCCAGGCCAGCCAGCTCCTCATAGAGAAACCCTGTCTCCAAAAACAAAACCGACCAAACCAACCGAAGACTTCATGCAGGACTGGGGCCTTAGAGAATCATGTCATGTCAAGCGTCTGCTCAAGGCCTTCCAATGGTGTTTTATTCACAGGCAAATAAACTATCTTACTGTGGGGTCCTTCAGGCCTCCAGTGGCCTTAGATGATCCTAAGGGCCTTTCTAACCTATCGTGTATCACTGTTGCAGCTGTCTGTCTATGCAGAGCAGACTGACCTTGCTGGTGGGGAAGTGTGTCATGGGGGCCTTTGCTTCCCTAATGCTAAGACTCTTCCTTTCTCTAGATGCCAGAACATCATCCCCTCACTTCCTCAGTCTCTGCTCATTTGGAACCTCCTTATTGAAAGCAGGAGTGCACACAAGTGAACACACACACACACACACACACACACACACACACACACACAAAATCTCCCCCATTATTCCACTTCAGTCTCTTCCCAGCACTTACCATAAGCTGTTCCTCCGTTTTTCTGTAATATTCATGAGGGCAAACATTTTGTCTGCACTGTTTACCACCAGAGAGCCAGTTCATAGAACAATGCCTGGCACTTAGCAGGCACTTGCTAGACACTCAATGGCTGTGGAAGGGTGATGGGAGAGTGATAAATGCTTGCGGATGCGAGGGCAAGGAGCCCCTGGGTCTGCTGCTCACCGAGGCAGGACCCCCTCGACGGCCATACAAGACATCCGCCCTGCAATCAGAAGTAACAGCCTCACAGAATGGAGAACTATTGCATGACTTTGCTCTCCATGGAAACTAACAGAGGTGGCAGTACCAGCCCAGACTAGGGGGTGCTCGGTGCCCGTGAAAAGCCATCGGCTCTACACAATTTGTAAAAGTCATTCAACTACCTTTTCTTTGTATTCTTTTTATGACGGCTGAAGCCGTGTTTGATATTTCAAAAACTCTTAGGTAAAATCAAAAGACAGTCAAGGCATACAAATGGCATAAAAGCAATTACCATGGAGCCAGGCTATGGTCCTGCAAGAACGGGAGTCGAGCCGGAGATTGATTAAATTTTTACGAGTGAGGCCAGGGTTCCTCTGGCTGCAGCTTGCGTCTGTCAGCAGGTCGCACAGGCTCACTGTTACCTCGTGTCCCACTGCACAGGTGCCCTGGAACATTCTCCCTGGTTCATGGAGAAACTGGGACAGCAGCTTTCTTGTTACGGTCTCTCTCTCGTTTCCCAGAGCCCTTCAGCTACAGCCTCTAATCAAACACTCAGAACAGTGAACACCTTCCTCCCGGCTAATCCGGCTCCTCCATCCCAGCTGCCTTCCAAGCCATCTGTGCTACGTCCCTGTGCCTAGGGGACTCTGTGCAATCCCTGGCCAGGGTTAGTTAGTAGCTTGCTCTCACTGGCAGGGAGAGTGAGTAACCAGACTGAAGTCCTCAGTGGGTAACGAGTGACTGGGGTTGGACTTACCTTGTGATAGCTGCATCCAGCTCCTCTCGGGATGTCTCTAGGATGAGCTACCGTTTGTTCTGAGTGACACCACACCCAGACTCAAAGCTTTGTCCCGTCTCAGCCTCACAGCTGCCCAGTGCCGGCCACTAGTCTCTGATGCTAATTCAAATCTAAACGCCACATCCTCTTGAATTGACCTGTCCAGAACCTGTGGCTTTAGTGTGCTCAAAGACAGGGTAACCACCCCTTGAAGGCACTTTCTCTCGTTTCCCACACCTGCTTGTCCCCAGTCCTCCACTCTCTCTCCCTCCCCTTTGATCAAGCAAGGGCTTCAGAGCTCAAACTTGACTCTACCGCTTACCTGCATTTCTGAAGCTCTTGAATCCTGTAAAACAGGGTTGAGCATGGCAGGCATCTATCCATGAGGGCTCCTGGAAGGCTATGTGAAAACACCGGCTTGGTACCCAGCAGTGGGCTGGGATGCTATCATTTCTCCCACCTCACCCACCGGGCGTTATTCTTCATGTCTGTGGCAACACTTCTAACCATTCTGCAGGAGTCGTGGGGTCCTCTGGGGTTAACACTCCTGCACCTGCATAGGCTAGGTGCCCCTGCCTCTTGTGGGATATTTGTACATTGTGTGAAGATGTATTTGCTGCAGTTGATGTAATAAAAAGCTGAACGGCCAATAGCTAGGCAGGAAGAGGTTAGGCAGGACTTCCGGAGACAGAGAGGACTCTGGGAAAAAGAAAGGCAGAGACTCCAGGAGACATGGAGAGGAAACAGGAGGCGCAACATGGAAGAGAACGCCACGTGATAAAACGTAGATTAATATAAATGCATTGATTTAAGATATAAGAGCTAGTTAAAAACAAGCCTAAGCTATATGCCGAGCTTTTGTATTAATAAGAAGTCTCTGGGTCATTATTTGGGAGCTGGTGGGACAGAGAAAGACTTGTTACATCTGCCCAGTGATGTGAAGGAAGCAGATGACACCTGCTTGGTCCTCTTTCCCAGGCTATAAGAGTGTTACCGTGGAGCTCCTGGGAATGAAACCGGCAAAACAGATCTCAGCCAAGAGATGGACACAGAAAGAGAGGAGCAAGCCCTGAGCCCCTGGATAGGCAAAGCTGAGGCTAAACCACAGACCCCTGCAACCTGCTGGCATGAGTCGACGCCTTTCCTTGTCGTTGATTTTGCGGTTGTTGTTGTTATTGCTGTTGTTGCATTTTGCTTTGTTCTGTTTCTCTGCTTGCTTGGGTTTTTACGGCCTGTGACTGAGTCCAACTTGACGCTGCTTCTCCCCACCCGCCTCTTTGGCAGCTTGTGTATGATGTTCGTGAGTCTCTGGCTCCCCTGAGTGGCAAAGAAAATAAATTCACATCTCCTGGATTCCTGCTCTCTGCATAAGGATACTCATTTCCACAATTTATTTCCTCCCCTGCTCTCCGGTCTCCAGCGGAACCGAGCCTACTCTGGGCCCCTAAGTGCTTTGACAGAAACTGGTTTGTCATGTCAGTGTGTTCTCAGCTGTGGCTTGGGGCCTTCGGCAAGCCAGCCACAGCTCATCCCTGTTCTTGCTTTGAGGTGGTCACTGGGTGTGGGCCAGAGGTGTGGCAAATGGCTTTCAGTAGGGGATAGTGGGTCACCCTTCTCCAAAAGCAGCTGGACAAAAAAAAAAAAAAAAAAGCACCATGTTGGCATGACAACAAGGTTGGACCAGCCAGCTACAGACACCAACACAGACTCCAACATGTGAACGGGTTTCTTCCAGATTACTCCGTGGTGATATATTGTGTATCAAATAAAGCTTGCCTGAAGATCAGAGGACAGAGCTAGCCACAGAGTTAGCCACAGAGGTCAGGCAGTGGTGGCACACACCTTTAATCCTAGCACTCAGGGAGGCAGAGGCAGAGATCCATCTGGATTTCAGAGTTCAAGGCCACACAGGACTACATGAGATTAATCCAGTCTAAAAGAGAAACAGAGCTAGGCAGTGGTGGCACACACCTTTAATCCCAGCACTAGGAAGGTTGAGTGAGGCTGGACAGAGAAAGGAATATAAGGCAGGAGGAGACAGGAACTCTGGCTCTTTCAGGCTGAGGAGCTGGTGAGGTAAGAGGTGGTGGCTGCTCTGCTTCTCTGATCTTTGGGCTTTCACCCTGATATCTGAACCCGGGTTTTTAAGACCAATTAGGATTCATGCAACATCACTGTAAGGAGGGACTGACTAATTAGAAGGAAATAAAAGAGAAACAGAAAGAAAGAGGGAAAGGAGGGAGGGAGGGAGGGAAGGAGGGAGGGAAAGGAAGGAAAGAAGGAAGGAAGGAAGGAAGGAAGGAAGGAAGGAAGGAAGGAAGAAAGAAAGAAAGAAAGAAAGAAAGAAAGAAAGAAAGAAAGAAAGAAAGAAAGAAAGAAGGAATCACAAGCTGACAGAATTCTTCATTGTATAATTTTTCAGGGCCAGTTTAAAATAAAGGCTTGTCCACATTCATTGTGTCTTATTGGCTTTATGTCATCATGGTTATTTCCTGGGGATTTCCTGCCCATGCAAAAGAGGTCCTTGGAACCCCTTCACACTCTCAAATACTCAGGGACAATCTCCTGCCTAGAGACCTTAGAGCGCTAGGGTAAGAATTTTTTTAAACGAGCCTAAGTAAATGACAGTGATGTGTGCCCAGCACCAAGTGGGCACGTTTGCTGAGTGGGTGAGGGAAGGCCCACACTTTAGAGATGAAAACGATGGAAGGTGAGTCAGACTCCGTCAGAGCTGACTGACCTCTCTGGTCCCTAGGCCACCGGCTGCCCTGGCTTCTCCTTGTTATCTCCCTCATCTTAACTATGCTGCCTTTTGTTGGTGCAGGGGAATCAAGCCACAGCCTCAGGACATGCCGCACAAGTCCTCCACCACCAAGTCACACCCCAGCCCTACACAACATCTTTCTATCTCTCACCCCTGCAGACAGGCTATTTTTGTTGTTAGTGATGATGATTGCCTTTGAAACGGCTGTAACACTTTTTCATAATGGCTGTTCATGGGAGGAATTTCCCAGGCATTTGTTGCATGGATGCATGAATGAATAAGCTAAGGAAATGTCCAGGGCTGGGTGATCAGATGGGCAGCTGACTCATTCACGTATGATACCACAACATTTTTTTGGAAAAGTTTATGATGTCGGTGTAGCTATCCATCCACAGGGCACGTACATAGTGATGTTTTGTTTTGTTTTTATTTCCCCAAGACAGGGTTTCTCTGTGTAGCTCTGGCTGTCCTGGAACTTGCTCTTGCTCTGTAGACCAGACTGGCCTCGAACTCAGAGATCTGCCTGCCTCTGCCTCCTGAGTGCTGGGATTAAAAGTGTGTGCCACCGTGCCCAGCTACATAATGCCTTTTAAGGTAACATTGAAAACAGAGCCATAAGGGCAATGTCTTTGAAACAAAGGCAGACAGTGAAGTTAACCCTTTCCATGTCACAGTTAAAACCCGAGGTGTGCACAAGATTCTTGGTAATCTTGTGCAAAGAAAAGTATATGCAATTATCTGTAAAGATGGTAAAACAGATACGCCTTTCAAAAAGATTTGTTTGTGCATGTGTGTGCGTGTGTGTGCGCGCGTGTGTATGCACGTGTGTGTGTGTGTGTGCGTGTATGTGTGCATGTGTGTGCGTGTGTGTGCGTGCATGTGTGTGTGCATGTGTGTGCGTGTGTGTGTGTGTGTGCGTGTGCGTGTGTGTGTGTGTGTGTGTGTGTGTGTGTGTGTGTGTGTGTGTAGGCCTGAGTGCCCAGCGTGGACAGTGCCGTTACTGGCTGGGTGACTGTCGGTATATAAGAAGTTAGCTGAGTGAGCCATGAGGAGCAAGCTGGTAGCAGTATTCCTGCATGGCCTCTGCTTCAGTTCCCGCCTCCAGTCTCCCACCTTGAGTTCCTGCCTCGACTTCTCTTTATGAGGGACTAGAAGCTGTAAGGTGGAATAAACCCTCTCATCCCCAAGCTGTGTTTGGTCATGGTGTTCAACACACCAATAGAAAGTAAACCAGGGCAGCCCTTCATCATGTATTCCAGGCACAAGGTCTTGCCAGGTGTGGTGGCAGGCAGGAGGCTGAGGCAGGTGGGTAACAGCAAGTTCAAGGCCAGCCTGGGCTACCGAGAGAGAGGCTCTAACTCAAAAGAGTAAAATAAAACCAAAAAGGCAAAACAAAGCCAAGGTCAGCAAGTGCTTTTACCCACCCAGCCATCTCACAAGCCCACCTCTTTCCTTCTTTCTTTCTTTCTTTCTTTCTTTCTTTCTTTCTTTCTTTCTTTCCTTTCTTTCTTTCTTTCTTTCTTTCTTTCTTTCTTTCTTTCTTTCTTTCTTTCATACACACACACACACACACACACACACACACACATATGTAGTCAGACTTTTCTTTGTGGGACCACCAGCCTGCAAACCATGACATGGAGACTTATTAATTATGAAAGCTCGGCCTTTAGCGTAGGCTTGTTTCCAACTAGTTCTTATAACTTAATTAACCAATTTTTTTAATCTACATTCTGCCAAGTGGCTCTTTACCTTTCCTCAGCATGGCACGTCCAAGTTGCTCCAAGTTTGCAGGCAAAATCCACACGCCTAGATTCCTCTCCCTGAGTTCCTCTCTTTCCCCGGAAGTCCCACCTATTCTTTCCTGCCTAGCTATTGGCCACTCAGCTCTTCATTAAACCAATCAGAAGGCACCTTAGGCAGAGACACATCTTCACAGTGTACAAAAAGATTATCCCATAACACACACACACACACACATATGTATATATATATATATATATATACATATGTGTGTGTGTGTCAGGTATTTTTATTACTAACAAAAAACAGACTAATACAGTTTGTTAGGGAAAAACACATTTAAAATTGAAGGTTAATAGGCAGTTTCATTATACAAGCTATAAAGAGGACCTGGAAGTCATAAATGTTTGGCTATATTGATTTTGTTATGATTAATTTCATGGAGACCTGCAGTGCTGCGGATTGAATACGAATGCTCTCCACAGGTGCTGATTGGGAAGGCTGCGGATCTTTAGGAGGTGGAGGCTCACTGGAGGAACTCAACTGCGGTGGGGCCTTGAGCCCTGCCCCTCTTCCGGACACTGTGCTTGCTTCCTGATTGCAGGTCGGTGACTATGGTGACCGTGTACTTGGGCTGAGGCTCCTGCTTGCCATTTCCTCCCCACCAAATGGACGTCTCCAGTCCATCATAGTCCTGTCCTCACCATCCCTGACACACCCCTCAGCCCCCTTCCCACAACACACTACTCTGCCCCCCAGGAAGTTTTGAGTCTCTTTAAGAATAAATGTGGGTTCAGGAATGTAGCTCAGCTGGTACCATGCTTGCCCAGCATGCAAGCAGTCCTGGGTACTGGGAACCGGGAACCGAACCCAGGTCCTCTGAAAGAGCAGCAAGTGCTCAGTGGTTTACTGAGCCACCTAAGGGCCCCTCAAGTCTTCCCCCTTTTTTTTTTTTTTTTTTTTTGAGACAGGGTTTCTCTGTGTAGCTTTGGAGCCTGTCTTGGAACTCACTCTGTAGACCAGGCTGGCCTGGAACTCACAGAGTTCTGCCTAGCTCTGCTTCCCAAGTGCTGAGATTAAAGGATGTGCCACTCCTGCCCCTGCCCCTGTCAATTCTTCACTCTTAAAAGCCACCTCATTATCATCACCACCATCACTCTGTGCCTCGTATTCTTACATGTATCAAAACTCAAACTGAGCACTGTGCTCTGGGTTGCCCGAAGAGGATGTCTTTTTGCACATAGCTTTATGTGTGTTTGAGAGCGGACCTGACATAGCCTAGATTGGCTTAAAACATCTCTACGTCATCGTCGTCGCTGAGGATGACCTTGAACTCTTGGTTCTCCTGCTTCTACCATCCAAGTGTGGGGATTACAGGCATGTGCCCCTATGCCTGGCCTAGGGACTTTTTCCAGGTTGGAGATATGCATGTCCTGCAAAGCTTTATTCCTCTCAGCTGACTTCCTTCTGTTTTCCTGTTTTTTCCTGATGCACAACGCAGCTGAAAGACAGTCATACCTATCTTAGAGTGTCTCACCATTCTAGATTGGCAAGAAATTCCCTGTGTGCTATTTCTCCTTTGGGTCACAGAATTAAACACAGAACTTTGATTTGTGTGGCTTGATGTAACTTGTCTTTCCCACCTTATTCTAGCCATGTTCCACTCGACAAGTAACGGTGATTGCATCCATCCTTGCCTGCCAAAACGAGACTCTCCCCTCAGGTTAGGTCTCTTGTCTGGAAGGAAGAATCTCATTTCTCTTGGCACGAATAAGGTAAAAACAGCCTGACGTGCTTGATAAAAACAGATCTTGGATGTGAGGTAGCACCTGTCTGTCACCACATCAGGGTGGACCTGGCTGGCTAGGAGGTGGCCCCTTCCTCTCTCAGCACTCACAAAGCGGCACACCGGCTCAAAGAGAATAGACAGAGCACTCTTCTTTGGTGCAGGACGTGTGAGTAGCTGCACTCCTGTGCCAGAAGCTCAAACAAGCTCCACTTGTAGGAGGGTGGAAACCCAAGCTTCAAGACCCCGGACACACCGGTGCTGCATGCATGGGACAGTCTGCTTTTCTCAAGAGGGTGGAAACCCAAGCTTCAAGACCCCGGACACACCGGTGCTGCATGCACGGGACAGTCTGCTTTTCTTTTGAAAAATAAAACCCCAAGGTGTTTTTTTTTTTTTTTATTCTGACACTCCCACTTTCCCGTGTGAACTATTAATTCAGTCGGGAAGTGAACACACACTTGCTTCAGAGAACTCAACGTACCACCCCGACAGAGGTGTCTGTGCACGGCTGCTCACACCTGTAGTCGGCAGACAGATCCCATCCCAGACCCCAATCCATCATAACAAGTATGCCAAGACTCCAGAGTCTGTCTGTGTACAAGGATTTTGAATTTGCCCGTCTAGCTCAGAATAGAAAAGACCCGGGCCACTCGCTCTCCTTCCTGCTCCTTTTTTTCCCCACAGGCACTGACGAAGCAAGGCGAAGAAGAAAAGAGCCTCTATTTCTGTACGTGGATTTAGTTCTCAGGGCGGAAGCCCAGAATGTTACATAAGGCCGACGTGATCCTGCCCCCCCCCCCCCCCCAGTAAGTTCTCTCTCTTCAAGTGAACGGCCAGTAGGACACTGGCATTAAATTCTGCCCTTTGCTTCCTTCCTTATGAAACCGCCATGCAGGCATTCAAACACTAGTTCACAAGGACGGGAGTGGAGGGCACAATTCAACACCATTGCCTTGGAATGGGCTGCGGGCATCTTCACAACCGTGGGCATGTCCTGGGACCAAACGAGACACGGTGGGAGGTCCCTCGGGTGGTGTCTGTTCAGGCTGCCGCTGTCGGGCTTGGCACGTCCTCTCTCGGCCTCTGTGGTTCAGGAAGCAGGCCAGGCTCCTTTCTCTACACACGCGTCCTTATGCCACGCCATTTTGTTAATCAGACTATCCAGACTGAGGGAAGGAGCCTCAGCCAAAGCAAATGTGCCTTCAGGACATTTGACAACATCCGAGGACAGTTTGGGTTGTTGTGGTTCATGGTTCGGGGAGAAGACTGACTTCCTATGGGTCGTGGCCTGGGATGAACTAAAACTTGTAACACACACAACAAGGCATCGTCCAGCCAAAGATGTCCACAGGGCCAAGGCTGATAAACTTGGTTTAGAGCAGTGGTTCTCAGCCTTCCTAATGCTGTGACCCTTTAATGCAGTTCCTCATGTTGTGGTGACCCTCCCAACCATAAAATTACTTTCTTTGTTACTTCATAACTGTAATTTTGCTATTGTTATGAATTGTAATGTAAATATCTGTGTTTGCCAATGGTCTTAGGTGACCCCCTGAGAAAGGGTCTTTCAACCCTCAAAAGGGGTCACGATCCATAGGTTGAGAACCACTAGATTAGAGGATTGCTGATAAATACTCCTTTTCATAGGAAGTTTACGATGGAGTTTCATCATCAATTATCCTGTTGATACTTACTGAGCTGCTCCACAGCACTGGAAAGAAGAGAAACATGCTGCTGACCTCCTGAGTCACATCATCAGGGAGAAGTAAAACATTCGTGCACATGCACATACCCCAGGATGACTGCAGACTGTGGCACATATGTGCAGGGCGAGTAACACAGACTGTAACCGGGAAGTGCTGTGGATAAGACGTTCAAGGAAGGCTTTCCTAAGGAAACTTCCATTCAAGGCAGCTTGCAATGAGGCAACTGGAGCTCACACATCTTCTCCAGAAGCAGTCTCGCAACTGACTTAAGCTCCTGGAACCAGCTCTGATTCCTTAGACAGCAACTGTCGTTTTCCTCTCCAAAATGACAGTAAGGTCAAAGTAACGGTTGTCTATCACAAAACTTCCTAAACAGGAGAGGGACTCAAAACTTCCTAAACAGAGACCAAGGGGGGGGGGGGGGGCGGGGACAAAGGAAAGGAAGAGGGAAGAGATAACTCAAATCCTAGAATGCTACAGCCACTCTGATTGGGCTGCCTGGATCACATGCCATCCATGAACCAATGGCCATGGCCAAGGAGGATGGGCTGGGTTGATTGGCTCAGGCCAAAGTGACCACCCTTGGCACCGGGGCTGGCACCAGTCTCTCTCAAAGAGAAACAACAAAAGCTGAGGCACTTTGGGAAGTGTGATATACTTCCTGGGGCCCAGGGGCCTCCTCCAAGGGAGATGATATTCAAACCCAGTCTTGAAGGATGTGGGGGAGCAGGACTACCCAAGAGACTAAGGAACAAAGCTTTCCACGCAGGGAAAAGCACATGAATACTAACAGCTTGATGTAGGAGGAGGCCAATGCACAGTGACATCATGTGCCAGTGTCAAAGTGGTTCAGAGAGACTGCAGGGGCAGGGGTGAGCAGTTGCCATATGCTGAATTTTCTTTAGACATATTTGTTAAGAAAGATAGCAATCCTTTCATAAATTAGAAGGAAAAAAAAACCTCTAAAAAACTTTTCCTATGTCTTCATTGCTAGAATATGAGATAACATGTCTTAATTAAAAAAAAATTCTAAGATTTTATGTATTTTTATGTGTTGAGTGTTTGCCTGCATGATTTATGTGCACCATATGTGTGCAGTACCTGTGGAGGCCAGAAGAGGGCATCAGATCCCCTGGAACTGCAGCTACAAATGGTTGTGGGCTGCCATGTGGGTGCTGGGAACTGAAACCAGGGTCCTCTACGAGAGTAACAAGTGCTCTTAACCACTGAGGCATCTCTCCAGCAGGGTGTGCCTTTATCTGATTTAAGTTTCAACCTAAGATTTCTAATGCTATGACAAAAATAGCACGGGAAATTACATAATAAAAATGAATGAACACTTAAGTAAAACAAAACGAGGCTAACAGAAAGTGACAAGTGTTTAAATAAGAGGATTTCAGCCGGGCGGTGGTGGCGCACGCCTTTAATCCCAGAACTCGGGAGGCAGAGCCAGGCGGATCTCTGTGAGTTCGAGGCCAGCCTGGGCTACCAAGTGAATCCCAGGAAAGGCACAAAGCTACACAGAGAAACCCTGTCTCGAAAAACAAAACAAAACAAAACAAAACAAAACAACAAAAAAAGGATTTCTGATGGCCTCTTGTGACTTGATCGTTCTGTACACAAGCAGATAAGGGAGAGGACTAAACAAAGGGAAGACAGAATGATAGAACATCTCGGCCTCCACAAGCAATAGGAGTTGAGACTTCAGTTCTGGCATTGAAACTTGCTTGAACAATTTTTCTTACAATAACCTACTGAATGCTCATTAGCACACTAGATGTTTTATTTACATCCAATCCTTCCAAAATCCCAGCAAGAATGGGTGGTATTGGCATTTTACGGGTTTGCTGAGGATTACAGACATTAAGCACGATTACATGATAATTATATGGTTAGTATTGTGTAAGTTTTGATCATGACAAAATCCTGTGAGAGAGTACACAGAAGGGCTGGTAATTACAAGTTCACACAGCTCACAAATTAATAAGGACAGCCAGAACACAAGCCCATGAAGTCCAAATTTGGGTGCTGTACTTTACATAATACGTATCAGCAGTGAGTGCTAAGAGTTGAACATGACCCGAATCTGTCCAGGCCCACATCTCTCTGCAGTTCCTCATATAAAGTGTGGGAAGTAGATCAAATCATTTATAGGTCCTCTTTGTTAAAAATAGCTACGAGTCTATTGATTTTAATAAAAGTTTTCCTATTCTAAAAAAAAAAAAATGTTGAGGTCGTGGAAGTTTCAGACAGAGATGCATAACAAAAATAAATACATTAAACAGACTTCAAATTTAAAAATGCAGTCTCCCTGAGATAACTACTACTCTTTTCCCACTTTAAATATGATAGTTAAGTGGCAAGCTAACCAACCACCACGACCATATATATACAACTTACTCTGTAATACATAAGCCTCTGATTTAACCAACTGCACTTGTCTTGCTGGAGGAAGTTTTTTAACCTTGAGTCCCAACTCTGTTCAATTTCACACTTACTTAGCAGCACGCGTTTGTATTGTGCTTATTTCCATATCTTGGAGGTTCAAGTACACTGAGTAAACGATACATAAGAATTGAAGGCCAGAGCAAGCAGCGCCTGCCTGGCCCTCCTCTGTCTCTGTATGGAACCAAAGTTCACTTTCACTTTCCAAGGAAAGAAAACGAAAAGCTTAGATTACACAAGTAATAAACCACACTGATTTAATGTGTTAGGATATATATAATATATATCATAATGATATGATGGTTAGGAGTGGCAGGGTTAAACAAAGTCGGCGTACCCCAAATAAGCTAAAAGCGACACCACCAGCAGCCTCCCAAACTGCAAAGCAACCAAAAGCTGCTTTCATTTAAAAAAAAAAAAAAAAAAAAAAAAAAAGAAGAAGAAGAAACCTCTGGTGTTTCATTCTGCAAGAATCTTGCCAGCTGATGAATGTCTGCAAATTACAAACCGTGCTGCTTATACGCGGCATAAAACTGACGTTCCTAAATCAGAATTCATCAGTTCTCGAAAGAACAGACAAGAACAGAACAGAGCACAAAGCCAAAGCCAGAGAAAGGGCGCGAATAGGAAGCAACCAGCTGGGCCTTCTTCTGAGCCCTCAAGACAAAGCCGGGTCCCAGCACGC
Organism: Peromyscus eremicus; assembly: GCF_949786415.1. Taxonomy (NCBI): domain Eukaryota; kingdom Metazoa; phylum Chordata; class Mammalia; order Rodentia; family Cricetidae; genus Peromyscus; species Peromyscus eremicus. The sequence continues at coordinate 39,639,870 of NC_081438.1, read as the reverse complement.
ACCGCGGCCCAGACTACATATCCCAGCATGCAAAGCGCCCAGGCCTCCCCACTGGACTTCACTCCCCGGCATGCAAGGCGCTCCGGTCTCCCGTCCAAACTACGTTTCCCGGCATGCTCTCTTCCGACAGCAAGTCGGCGACCCGAGAGGCCTGGGGTCTCGGAGCAGTGGCTTCTGTCTCCACCCGTTCAGTAGTCCTTCGGCGTCTGGGAGCCGGACACTGCCGCCCGGTGTCATTTCATGAGCGACAGGAGTTTCCGGCTCGTTATTCATCGCGGGGTCAACTGGAGCACGAACTGCCCGGGGTGGGGAGGGCGGGATGGAGGCTGGGCAGGCTCGGTGGGCTCTAGCCAATGGCGCCCGAGCGGCTGCCCCGTCACCATGGCAACGCAGGCCGCCGGCGGGGCGGCCAGCCGCCCATTGGGTAAAACCTTTCTCGAAGGCTCGAGAAGGAGGAAGCGGAAGTGGCACGTGGAGGGGCCGGTGGAGGCGCCGGTGAGTAAATGCCGCAGATTCTGGAAAGTTCTCCTCAGTAGGCTACATAAGGCTGAGCGATTGGGACCTCCCCTTTTGGATTGGTAGCTGAGCGGCGGCGGCGGCGGCGGCTGCGTGCGAGCGGGCGGGCGGGCGAGCGGGCGAGCGGGCGAGCGGCGGCGGCGGCGGCAGCGGAGACCGGGCGCAGTCTCGCGGGCTGAGCCCGAGGCACCTTTTCCCGGACGGTCGGGAGCAGGAGGCGCACGCCGCGGACCCGAGGCGGAGGCTGACCGCGCCGGCCATGTCGGTGGTGGGACTGGACGTGGGCTCGCAGAGCTGCTACATCGCGGTGGCGCGGGCCGGGGGCATCGAGACCATCGCCAACGAGTTCAGTGACCGCTGCACCCCGTAAGTGGGGGCCGGGGTGGGGGGCCGGGGGTGGGGGGCCGCGGGGGTCGGGGTGGGGGGCCGGGGTGGGGGTGGGGCTCGAGCTCGCCGCCCCCCGGGGGAGGGGCGTGCATGACGCCCGGCGGCTGCAGGCTGGCACCGGTGCCCACCCCGGCGGAGCCCGTTCCTCCGCATGGGGAAGCTCCCGGCGACCTAGAAGGTTCCAGAGCCCGCCGCTCGCCCGGGCGGACTGTTGTTGGCGACCGCAGACGCCCACGCTCGGTGGTGGCGAGTCCACCGCCCCCGCCTTCCCCCCTCTCCATCTCGGTGTGCTAAGGTGGCCCCGGTGCCCCGCATCGCTTTTTTGGAAGAGTCCCCCCCCCTTTTTTTTTTTTTTTTTTTAAAAGCTTACCGTGAAAGCCGAGAGTTTCCAGACCGAGTGTGTGTTTGTTTTGGCACGGTTTTGGAATAAGCAGTACAAACGTTCCTAACACGTTGCTGTGCAAAAAAACCTCGGTCGGTCTCTGAATTAAATATTCTGCGGCACCGTGGGTGGGCAAACGGAAGCACGGTAAAAAGCAACTTTTTGAGGGGGTTAGTTTCTGAAGGTTGCATAGGCGAGTAGACCTGCATGTGCAGTCCGTGACAACGGCTGCTTGCTTTTATAGGCAGTCACTGTAGGCCTTTTTTTTTTTTTCATCATGTACAGAGTCCAAGATTGTTAACCGTCGAACCTGAAGGTAAAATCCTTCCGACCTTGGGTTATTTGTGTGCAGAGGAATATTTATGAGTGTGAATAGGAAATGAGCCTTGCTGGTAACTTACTCTCTGAGCAACGCAGTGGTGTTCAATCTACCTCTTTACACAGCCATGGTGGTTGGTTCTTTGGCGATTAGTAGGAAAGATGCTAGTCTTTCGTGCCTCTCCCTATGGGCCGAGTGCCTCTCTGCTTCTTTATTCTCTGGTTTAAAAAGAAGGCGGCTCAGAGAAGCAGGGGAGATGCTTGACCAGTGTGTTGACCAGAATTTTCAACTGGTGTATTATGTTACTATTAAACTACAGGGCTAACAATGGAATTGGCTACTGATCCCTATTACGGTTGGTTAATTGACTTGGAAAATGAGAAGATCAAGTCTCTAGTCTCTCAGAGCTCAGAATTACAGGATTTGTAGACTGCACCTTAAAAGATCGAGCCATTGCTTGAGAATCCCTGGCTTTCAGGGTGACATTTAGTACCTGCTTATGCTGCTGGGTCCAAGATGTCTCTGTTACAGCAAACTTAAATGTTCTCGGATAGTCCCGTTTTACTCATTTTCCCACGTAGGAGTAGCTGAACCAAAATTAGATTAGGCTTGGATTAGTAATGCACAGTGGATTACTCGGCTAATCCAAAACCTTAATCACTCACTGCCTCCTCCACACAAGACCTCTCCATCTTGTCTCTGTTCTGTTACTACGCATTCCCTTCCATTGCTGAGGAAGCTGTCCCAGTTACAGGTCACTCTTCATCTGCTCAAAGCAGACTTACGTGACTGATGGTCACTCCATCCCCTCAGCATTTATACTTCAGGCTGTAGGAACTTTGGTTCTTTTTCTTACTTGACTTTCTTAGGTAGAATCTTCCAGATGGGAGCCTCATCTGTATGCTTTAAACTCTACAGGCAATACCATAGACTTCTTAGGGTTACATAAAACCTTTTCAGTTCTAAAGCAGGTGGTAAATGGGGACAGAAATAAGTGACAGTGACATTTAGGATTGTATGAAGCTGGCGACAGAGGTACAGTTACGCTGTACTTCCTGTCGGTTGTGCATAATGCCAGGTTTAGTAATACCCTAAATTGAGAGCTTTCAGAATTAGTGTTCAGTTCCGTGTCCTTGTGACCTGGTGACACTGTAGTAGCACTCTCAAGGTATTGAGCTTCTAGAAGGCCCAAGCTGCAGGTAGACCAGCAGGCTTCTTTCTGGGGTGCGCAGGGCTAACCCTTGGGCTGCACTGTCAGAGCTGTGGTTTGCAGTTCTTCCTATCCCCAGACAGTCTGGAGGACCTGGTGAAAGTTGTGAGCTGCAGAGTTGTGCTTTGTGTTGGAATCCCCTCGTGGTGGTTTAGAAATGGCCACGTGTGCTTTTCGACAAATGGGAAACATTTACTTTCTGTTCTAGGTCAGTCATATCGTTTGGACCAAAAAACAGAACAATCGGAGTTGCAGCCAAAAACCAGGTATGTTCTGGAAGAGAATGCCCATCTGGTTAAGGAAAATCCCGGCAGCACCCCAGAGTGGTGTGCTGAAGTTTCAGAGTTTAGGTTTGGAGACTCGAACGCAGGGCTGGAGAGATGGCTCTGCCGTTAAGAAGAGCACTTGCTGCTCTTACAGGTTTGGTTCCCAGTGCCCACTTGGTGGCTCATAACTGCCTGTAACTCTACTTGATGCACTCTCTCTGGCCGCCATGGGAACCAGGCACATGCCGCACACGTGTGCAGACACTCACACGTGCACGTTAACGATGAAAGTGGGAACACTAAGATGGGTGTCAGGTGTTCTTTTTGAGCCTTGGTGATTGGCTCGTCATCCCCACCCTTGCTCCTTCTCCCTTGTTCCCGTCCTTCATTAGGGGAACTTTAGTGCTCACACACACACACACACATACACACATATGGTGTCACTGTGTCACTCTGGCTGGCCTCTTAACTCACAGAGCTCTGCCACCGCCTCCTAAGTACTGGGGTTAAAGGGGCATGGGCATGACAGCATGCTTGACTTTACAATTTTTTAAATTACAAACACTTGACTGTTTTTGTGTGTGTGTAGTTTCTCAAAGGCTAGTGAGGTTCCTCAGTGGGTGGAGCGCCTGTTGCCAAGCCTGACAACATGAGTTCTATCCCTGGGACCAACTCCTGCAGAGTATCTTCATAGTGGGCTGTGTGTGTGTGTGTCTGTGTGTCTGGTTTATGTCAGATTGACAAGCTCTGTGTGAGCACACCTGGTGCTGAGCCTTAGTGCTCCCCAGCTGTACGGGATGAAAGAAATAGTCGTCCCTTGTAGTCCCTTGGTACTGCCAAGGCTACACGACTTCAGAAGTTTGATGTGTTTATCTTCATTTTTAGTGAGGAGCCTACCTTTGAATGAAATGTCCTGAAGTGGGTTGACCCAAACACTAGATTAAGAAAACACTGTCTCAGAACAAGTGGGCATATGTCTGTCCATCCAGTTTTTCTGAATTTCATGCCCCTTATTCCCACGTGTACCTAAAAACAAGACCACGTTCCAGGGTGGGAACAGGTTGCTGAAGTATACCCTTTTTTAACACGCACATCCAGCAGTGTGTAATGGGTGTAAGTTTGGCAATAAGATCTGTGCCACCCCCACCCCACCAAATAGTCACTTAGAAACTTGAAGTTACCCTCACCTCCTCTGCCTCTGGCATAGGCCAGTTTCTAGGCAGAAATGCATAAGGCTCTTCCCCTGAGAGTGCTCCAAGTCCGACTGTCGTGGGACAGTGAGCGCGGGTTACTGGGGGAGAAGATGGGGTACAGCAATACAGTTGCTGAGGAGTTCTAGAGCCTTGGAGACAGTTGCGCCGTCTTTTCCTTTATCTTGCAGATTTTGAGATCTGCCCCAAAGTCTGATGACACCATTGCCTTTCCTTCTGGCATTTTCCATAGAAGAAAGTACAGTAGGAGCTATCCATTCATGGAAAATCGAGGACTCTGAGGGAAAGTTAGGTATACCCCCCAGAGTTGGTCTGAGTTGCACAAATGACTGTCTGAAATTGCTGCAGGTCCTGCAGGTGATGAAATTAGAAAAAAGTTGAAATCTTCAATTTTCTTTTGCAGCAAATCACTCATGCAAACAATACAGTGTCTAGCTTTAAGAGATTCCATGGCAGAGCATTCAGTGACCCCTTCATTCAGAAGGAGAAGGCCAGCCTGAGCTATGATTTGGTCCCGATGAAAAATGGTGGCGTTGGGATAAAGGTAATACAGCTGATCCACCGGCTCTAATCTGAGCATCTCTGGAGGGGAGTGCTTGGCTTACTACTTTAACCCAAGGTGACTGCACACAGTGGGTCTTTCCCTCCTGTCTGGCTCCTTTGAAAGTGTAGGTAATAGAAACTGTCCCCTGAGGATTCCTTAACTGATGATGCGTACCTACACAGATTATTTGCTGTTTCTTCTAACTTTTAGTGATGTTTTGGTTGCTTTGGTATTTGAAAAAAACCCAAGTGACGATGGCTCAGACGTGGTGGGAGAGCCTTTGGAGCACCGGGAGAGTGGGAGAGCGGCCAGAAGTTGCTGTCTGGGGTCAGCCCAGCTTTGCCCTCCTTCTCCTCTCTAGGGAAGAGTTCTTCCTAATTTTCCTCCCTTTGTTTTTTTGGTTCCTTTTTTCTTCCCAAACCAATAAACTCGAAATTTTGTGGAGCAGGACATGTGCTAACAGCTGGAAGTTCATGTTAGCATTTTAGCTGAAGTGTTAGGGTATTTAAGCATTTCCCCCTGTATTGTAGGTCATGTACATGGATGAAGAGCATCTCTTTAGCGTGGAGCAGATAACAGCCATGCTGCTGACTAAGTTAAAGGAGACTGCAGAAAACAACCTCAAGAAGCCAGTAACGGATTGTGTCATCTCAGTAAGTAGACCGACCCAGCAGGTACCGTGTTTGCCTTCAGCTTGCTGTTTTTTGGCTCCAGTATCTCATTCATACACACACACACACACACAGAATGAATGCTCTTTCTCACCAAGGTGGTTTTTTTTTCCCCCGGAGCTGAGGACCGAACCCAGGGCCTTGCGCTTACTAAATCCCCACTGAGCTAAATCCCCAACCCCCCAAGGTGTCCTTAATGGAATGGGTTGGAGCATTTCAAAGTTAACGTTAGCTAGCCGGACGCTGCAGGGTTCTTGACTACAGAGGCTCGCAGTGCATTGGGGTCCCCCGTGGAGCTTTCTAAAAATACAGGTGGACCTGGTTCTCTCCAGGGCAGTTGGCTGCTGTAATACAGGGGTTGGGATTCTGAAGAGTTTTTCACAGAGAAAGAGTCTTCCCTTGGCTGAAAAGCAGTGCTTTGGGAATTATTGTTATTATTTTTCTCTTTTTAAGGCAACTCTGAAAGTGAAGGACATCACTAGAAATGAAGTTTAAATTTATGCTTGTGTTGTGGGGACTGGCCAGGCACTCACTGTGACTATTGGGATGGCTTGTGGGGCAGTAGAGTACTGTGTCTAGAGTTCCAGTTCTTCTTTGCAGGTCCCCTCCTTCTTCACAGACGCTGAGAGGAGGTCTGTCCTGGATGCTGCGCAGATCGTGGGCTTGAACTGCTTACGACTCATGAATGATATGACAGCTGGTAAGAGAAGCACCTACTGGTGTCCCTAGAAATGCCTTTCTAAAGAGGGTTAGGATTCAGATCCGAATTTGTTGACTCCGAGTGCTTTTACCAGTAAAGAGAACCAAGTTTGTGGATGAGCAGTCTCCTGGCAAGTGTGGTGGTGATGTATGGAGTCTGGCACTGTGACTTGGGGTGAAGAGCCATGGGCATTATCTAACAGTCCCAGAGAGTAGTGACTGATCCCTTATAAGATGTGAAGGGTTTCCTGTGACAACAGATCCCTAAGGAAAGGGACCGGACGACTGGTGACCTGGCTTTTGTTTTCCTTGTAGTGGCTTTGAATTACGGAATTTATAAGCAGGACCTCCCAAACGCAGATGAGAAGCCTCGGGTAGTGGTGTTTGTGGACATGGGGCACTCCTCTTTCCAAGTGTCTGCCTGTGCTTTTAACAAAGGGAAACTGAAGGTAAAGGTGGAACTCCCATTCTGGGGCAGAGCTTTGTGAACCGTGAGGCTGGCAGCTTTAGACAGTTGGTGAAGATTGGGCTAGAAAAAATGGTGCATGGAGACTCTGGAGGGCTGGGGGTTTTTATGTTGAAGTAAAAGAATGTTTGTTAAGGTTCTCTTCGGCATGGATAGTTAACGTAGGAAATACCATAGGAAATTGAAAGAGATTGGCGTTCATTGAGTTACATCCCTCCTGACTTGGGCTTAGTAGAAGTTGTGAGCCCGTCAGCCTTCTGTTGGGATGGGAATTTCGAAGATTCTAAGTAAAGTGAGATGGAAAGTAACCTGTTGGTTTCTCTCGTTTTTTTAACCAACCTTAGGTTCTAGGCACAGCATTTGACCCCTTCCTAGGAGGAAAGAACTTTGATGAGAAGCTGGTGGAGCATTTTTGTGCTGAGTTTAAAACCAAGTACAAGTTAGATGCAAAATCCAAAATCCGAGCACTCCTTCGTCTCCATCAGGAGTGTGAAAAGTTGAAAAAGCTCATGAGCTCCAACAGCACAGACCTGCCACTGAACATCGAGTGCTTCATGAACGACAAAGATGTCTCGGGAAAGATGAACAGGTGTGTGTGTGCACTGAGTTGGACACGTGAAGTGGATCTTCTTTGTTACCCTTCCTGCCTTAGGTTTCGGGGTGATGGCTGTTGGCTGCAGACACCATCTATATCACTCAGAACCTAGGGACACGTCTGTGAAGAATGCTTTTTTTTTTAAGAGTGTGTGTGTGTGTGTGTGTGTATGTGTATGTGTGTGTATGTGTCTCCGTGTGTCTGTCCCCATCCGTCCATCCGTCCGTGACCCTGCCATGGTGCACATGTTGAACTCAGGATGACTCCGAGGACTCGGTTTTCTCCACCCAGGCTGTCGGGCTTGGCAGCCAGTGCTTTGCCTGCTGAGTCATCTCCCCAGCCTGGGAGGGTTTTTAGAAGGACCTTTCCTAAATGTGATTGGTTTCTTCCCTAGATTAGCCACAGAATTTTCTCCCCATGCTCTTTATGCTGTGATGTGTATGTATATAAGTATATACACAGAATGTATGCGTTTTATATCAAGTTAATAACTTGACCCATGTGGGATTTGGGGTACTGAGAGGAAAAGGCAAAGTGACCTGGGTTGGTAAGAACTCAATAATGGTTGACAATGTGCTCCTTTCATTTACTAAGGTCACAGTTTGAAGAACTGTGCGCTGAACTCCTGCAAAAAATAGAAGGGCCCCTTCATTCCTTGATGGAGCAGACTCACCTCAAGGCCGAGGATGTGAGTGCCATTGAGATAGTTGGAGGGGCCACAAGAATCCCAGCTGTGAAGGAAAGAATTGCCAGATTCTTTGGAAAAGACGTCAGCACCACACTCAATGCCGACGAAGCAGTGGCCAGAGGCTGTGCCCTGCAGGTATGTGAGTCCCCAGTGCCCCTCACCTGGTGCCCGGGCACGTGGAGCCTGGCCTGCTTCCATTCCCAAGGAGAGACTGGCTGCTGGTCTGAGAGGGGGACTAGAGACGGGCCTGGTTCTGAGGTGACAGGAAACGGCTGTAGAGCGCTGGTCAGCTGTGTGGTGGCTCCGACAGCTGTTTCCCAGCACAGGAGGCGTTAGAGTGTTAGCCAGTTGTAGTAAAGAATTCATTGAGGAACGTGTAGGGTTAGGAGTATTAGTTACCAAATGCTTCTAGAAAGTAGATTCTTTTCCCACTCGCAAATGGAGCTGAGTCGTTAGATTGGAGAGGCAGATGCACCCAATCCAGATGTTGGGAGTGAACAGAAGATGCTTGAGTTATTTACGAGTAGATGAGATTCTATGAACCAGGTCTTCCTAGAGCTTGCCTTGGGTGTGACAGCAGAAAAGTGGGGGCAGTCCTGCCAATTGTCTTGTCACAGCCTAGCCCGGCTTCGGGGTGTTCTAATGTTTGTTAATTGTACAAAACAGCGTGTCTATAGGTGCACTGAGAGTGTTTAACACCTCCCATGGTGGAGTGGGTGTCTGTTGGAAATTCCTAGTTTCTGAAAAGTGGAGCTAAGTTTTGGCCTCTGCTTTGAAGGATACCACTGATGAGATGAATTCTCCTTGGTGGGTCTGGGTACTTTCTTCGTGTTTAGTTCTGTGTGTCCTGTGTAGACAGGAGCTTGTCTGTCCTGTCCCAATTTTGAATTTGCCACTGGTTTTCACTTACAAATTTGACTGAAAATATGAGCATTTGGAGTTCCATCCTTTTGGTTTCTTGGACATGTGAAAGCAGTAAGGCAGAGCTTCTCGTGGGAGTACATACACTTGAGAGAGTCAGCTTGTAATGGAAAATGCCGCCAGCAAGGCGTTTCCAGGAAAACCTGTCTTTTCAGCCTGTGAAACTTGAAAGTAAGAATTGCTGGCCCAACCTGGGCGGTGGTGGCGCACACCTTTCATCCCAGCACTCAGGAGGCAGAGGCAGGTTGATCTCTGTGAGTTCGAGGCCAGCCTGGGCTACAAAGCAAGATCCAGGACAGGCGCCAAAACTACACAGAGAAACTCTGTCTCAGAAACACCAAAAACAAAAAAATTGCTGGCCCAAGATTGATGATTTATCTTTGTGGCCTAATGGTCAGCATCATGTTAAGATGGTACATGATGCGCTGCTATTCTAACGTTAAATCATTTGTCTTTTCAGTGTGCAATTCTCTCTCCAGCATTTAAAGTCAGAGAGTTCTCCGTCACAGATGCTGTTCCTTTTCCCATTTCTCTGGTCTGGAACCACGACTCGGAAGAAACTGAAGGGTATGTAGCTGCAGACAGATAGCTTTCCAAGTTGAAGGACTAGGGGCCCAGACCTGTCCCCCTTCACATGGTGGTCAGAGTGAGGGGCAGAATTGGGAAGGTTGGAGAGCAGCTCTGTCTGTCTTTCTGAGCCGATGGTGTCTTTGCTTCCTCCTAGTGTTCACGAGGTGTTCAGTCGGAACCATGCTGCTCCTTTCTCCAAAGTTCTCACCTTCTTGAGAAGGGGGCCTTTTGAGCTGGAAGCATTCTATTCGGACCCTCAAGGAGTTCCATATCCAGAAGCAAAAATAGGTAAGTCAGTCACGGTGTGCACCTGCCCTTTGGGTGGAGGTGCAGCTCTTCATTGAGTCGTGAGGAGGATGCGCTGACCTGGAGGCTTGCTGGCCTGGCTGCTCACCCTGACCTCCCTCCAAGATGGAGTGTTGTTGGCAGGGTATTAACTTCAGATTGGAAGCTTGGCTCCCACAGCAGGGAGCCAAGGTCTTGGTGTGTACTCCACTCTCTGAAGGGGCGTCTCTTCAGATGCCCTTTTCACCAGGAGGGAGGCTTGCCGTTGTCCCTCTGCTTTTCGCTTTCGGAACTTCCTATTTTATATAGGAAAACCTGCTGATACTGCCCGGCCTCTCCGTCGCCCTCACCTCACTTACAGAGAAAGCATTTGAAGGACTCGAGTCTGGCCCATCACACACTGCTTTGAAAACATGGTTCACAGTGTCGCGGAGGACAGCTGGACAAACCTTTGCTGGGGAGCTGAGGGCTTCCGGGTTGGGTGCTGCGTTATCTGCTACTGCACAGAGACGAGCTGTTGCCTGAGTGCTAGTGTTTCACTCTCTGGAGCTGTCCGTCCTGAGCAGTTTCACATTCCGTACTCATGAGCAGTGTACCCAGAAGGGTGTCTGTAAAGGACCATTGGCAGTTAGTTCTGAGTTAGTGGTCCGTGCCAGCCAGCATCCTTGACTGGCCCAGTAATGAAATCTAGCTGCGTGCTGTGCAGACAGTACCTCAGTTAAAGGCTGTTACGTTCCTTGGAACTCTTGACTATAACTGGTTCAGACACTTATTTTGGAGACCAGATCTGTCTATGCAGTCCTGGCTGTTCTCGAGCTTGCTGTGTGTTCCTGCGTGCTGGTATTAAAGGCATGTGCCGTCATGCCCGGAAAATGGGTATTTTTAGAATATTATTTGTGTGTGAGTGCACGTATGGAGGTCAGGAATTTAGGGGCTTGGCTCTCTTGTGCTGTGGGTTCTGGGTTTGAACTTGGGTCACCACACTTGCCCAGCAGGCACTTCCTCTGCTGTGCCACTTGAGCAGCCCTTGAGGCTTGTGATTTAGTGGGGTAACTTTTGACACTTGGCTCTATAGTAAGTGTTCATTAAAATAGTGACTCTAGAGAGGTGGTTCTCAACCTTCCTGACGCTGTGACCCTTTAATACAGTTCTTCATCAAATTAGTACTTCATCTCTGTCATTTTACTACTGCTGTGAACCATAATGTAAGTGTGCGTGTTTCCCAGTAGTCTTAGGCAACCCCTGTGGAAGGGTCGTTTGACCCCAGAAGGAGTTGAGCAGCCCACGGGTTGAGAACCACCACTGTAGAAGACCAGGTCACAGCATCATTCAGATTGTGTTCTTCGTTGTTACTCTTGGGCTGAAGCACTACCCTAGCGATGTATGTAGGCTTTGATGGGTGGTTCAGCTCGTGTCCCCAAGATCAAACTTGACGTAAACAATTTTGATCATTCAGTCAGAAGATTAGTATTCCCTAAAAGACTGAGAATTTAGCATGTGCTTGGTCTCCTGCCTTAGATTTGCTCGTAGATTCTCATGTCTGTGCTCATGCACCCGGAGATGAGGAGGAGCAGGAGCTCCTGCCCCTGGTGTCTGCCCAGTGGTGTTACTGCAAGAGCGTGCTTCCTTACAGAGGTTTAATGGCAGGCTAGGAACAGTGGGCGGGGTTGTGAATGGACTCTGAGTGCCCGCCGTGCAACTCGGAGTGGCTGGGGAAGGGGGAACAAACAGTTTTGGGGTGGCTGTGGTTTCTTAGCCTTGTGTTTTCTTGGCTGTCTTTATAGAATAAGTCCGTCTCTAAACTGGCAGTTCCTTTCTGCCCTAGGCCGTTTTGTCGTTCAGAATGTCTCTGCACAGAAAGATGGAGAGAAGTCTAGGGTGAAAGTCAAGGTGCGTGTGAACACACATGGCATTTTCACCATCTCCACGGCGTCCATGGTGGAGAAAGTCCCAACGGAGGAGGATGACGGGTCTTCGGTAGAGGCCGACATGGAATGTCCAAACCAGAAAGCAGCAGAAGGCTCGGATGTGGATGTAAGTGGCTGGAGTGGTTGTCACATTGTAGAATTGACTTCTTTCTAAGCTTTAGGAGGAGGGTAAAGGTTAAATATTTTTCAATTACATAACATTGATCAGAAGTTTGTGTAATGATAATTGGTCTTGCCAATTAATGGCAGGATATGAGAATATTATGTATTGTGACTGAGATGACTTCTTTTGAAGAAACTGGTATATGACAAGGAAAAGTTGCTTTTTCTTTTCTTGCTTTCTTAAGGTATATATGTTAAATCAGATGTTGACTGGTTAAAAACAACTATAAAACTGTAATGGAAAGGCAAGTTTTGTTTCATTTTCATTGTGTGGCAAAATTGGCCTTGGTATTCCAGGACTCGTTTTTATTAACCTGGCTTTCTGGATTGAGGGAGTCAAGAAGAGCGAGCAATGTCACGATAATGGTGGCCTTGTGACTGCTTTTCTTAGCTTAGACTTGCAGTTGATTTCCAGGAGCAGGCAGAATGATTTACAAGGAGAGGCAGTCAGGCAGTGCAGTGTTGGTGGAAGGCTTTGGTATCCTGTGGCCTCGAACACTGAAGGACCATTAGCATCACATGAACCTTAGCTTAGTTGTCATCTGGACACCATTCACAGAGGGAGTGGCTAGTGCTGGATCCTCTCGGGGTCGTAGTGCCTTGCCTCAGTGCCTGCCTCAGGTTCTAGAAGCTATGGGTGGATAACGTGGAAGACTTGAGGGGGTGGGCAGGGAATAGTTGAAGTAGTTCAGCCTGCCTTCTCTAGCAATGGCGAGAGGTCGTAATAGCACAGACTTGCTGGGCACTGGGGCTACTAAAGAGCTTTTGGGGTAATTTCTTTCCCTTTGGTCTTTAAGATCTTTTTAGCAGGGTTGTTGGCATGTCCTATTTGTTTGTTCTCTGAACTGAGATCTTTTGCGGTAAGATAGCTCAGTCCTGAAGCTGGGGGTGGTGAGCCCTGGAATAACCAATAGTTGGTCCTTTTCTGTAACTCTGGGGTGACGCCATTGAGGGCATGCTGCCACTCAAGTTTGGACACTTGGTTTTGGAAAGAGCCTGTCCTAGTAGCCCGTTTCCTGTGCTTATGAGAGCCCTAGCTGTGAAAGGTTAGGTGAAAGGCTTTGTAGGGGAGCTCTGCATTGTCACCCAGCAGTCAGAGCCCTCATGGATGATGTAACTGTAACACTGTCATTCATAAAATTTCTTACAGGTTTGAAATGTCTAAAGTTTCATAGACGTCCTTTGTTTGTATCTAGTGCCTTTTGGCCCACCTACTAAGATTTCAGAAATGGAGAGTACTTACTGTCTTTGGTGCCCTATAACTTGAAATTCATAAAGTACACCTGCTTTCTACATCCTTTGTGCCTGGGCTTTCATTTCAGAAAAATATCCAGCCAGACAACAGTGAAGCTGGAACACAGCCCCAGGTACAAACTGATGGTCAACAAACCTCACAGTCTCCCCCTTCACCTGAACTTCCCTCAGAAGAAAACAAAATCCCCGATGCTGACAAAGTGAGTGACTCTTCCAGTTCGTTCCTTAGACGATGTGGCAGCATGTGATGGTTAATGCTCTAAGCCTGTGCTTTCCAGAGGAACCCAGGTGACTGGACGGGCTGTAGGGCTTTCCTCTTCATTCTCTACGTGTTACTTGGCTAAACACCAGCTAGACGGCGTACTCAGACTTAAGCAGATTGCAAACTTCTGGTAACGCCCCTCCAAGACAGCCTAAAGCAAGGTCTGCTGTTTGCTGGAGGGCAGAAGCAGAAAGATGCATTTTGGTGCTGTGAGGTCAGTTCAAGAGTTGATTGATTAATCAGTTCATACACGGGTTTCAGGAGTCTAGTTCAGCTTTTCCTCTTTTCAAGTTACTGTCCATTTTGAATTAATTATGATGGTCTGGTAATAGCCGGCTATATTTCCAATTGATTACGCCTTGACCTTGTTTCCAGTATTGGACGCCAAAACAAAAAACAAAACCTATTGTGTCCCTTGAAAAATGGCCAGTTGTAACCAAATCTTTGAAACTAGCAGTCATGTTAATAGTGAGAAGCCCCCATTGTTTCAGCTCAGGCTTTCCTTCCGAGTTCCCATTTCTGCAGGCTTCGTGTAAATGATGAGCTGTCTGGCTTCCTAGAATTCTGGGGCTCCCTTCCCCTCACTCAGGCAAGTTACAGAAGAGGAAGGACTGGTGGAGGACAGAATAGATTTTGTGCCAGTTTCTCATTGGCTTCTGTCCTGATTAGTCTTGGGGCCCTTAACGTGAACTCTGGATCCTGACTGATTTTGAAAGCTGTTTTTATTGTTTCCCTGTTAGAAAAGAGTTGAGGTGGTGACATTTATTTAGGAAAATGGGTCCTCACATTTCAGTATCATTCTCCCTTCCATGATTTAGAGTTAAATTTCAGCAGACTTACTGTGGAGTCTCAGTACCTTTCTAGACAGTGACATGGGCTTGGCTCTTGGCCCTTGAACACTTCTCGTGGGTTTCTCAAAGTCTGTGTCGGAGTGCCATTTTGTGGCTGTGTCAGGTGGTCAGGGGTTGGTTAAGTTTGTGCTCCTTTTGTTTCTATTAGCTGCCCTATATACGACAGTTTCATTTTGTTCCTGGAGTATCAGTTGTACTCCTGTGTGTTCCTAGCTGTAGGCAGTGGGTTTATTTTTCTCTGTTGAGGTTCAGGGCATGATGCCTTGGCACTGCAGGCTGACTGCGTGGTCCACAACACTTAGAGGTGCAGACTCTAGGGAGCATGCGCTCTGTGTTCTTAGTGCAGCCATTGAACAAGCCCTGAAGCTTGTAGTTCAGTGCCCAGGGACAGCGATGCAGTGGGATTGGTCTTCCATCTTGACATAGCAGCATGGGCAGTCCTGCTGTTATGCTGCACACCTTGCTTCTCAAATCCACCGTGCACCTGAGTCTCCTCAGCAATGCGTCAGGTGGGGCAGGAAGCGGGGTAAGAATCTGAAGAAAAGGAAATGGACAATGTTTGGAAAATAAAAGGCCACCTCTAGCATTGCATTTCTATCATCTGAGTAATCTATATAGTAAAATACACTGAGTAGCCTTTGCTGGTGATGTCTTGAGTGTCTCGATTTTCTTTTTTGATAGTTACATACAAATGGTGACATAGCTTAGGGTTAGGATGTGAAACACTGTTTTCCGTAGTCCTCGTGGAGTCCGAAGCCACTTTCTGCAGTGTTGTGTTGTAGTGTGGCTCTGACCTGTCACACGCAGGCAGCAGTGCAGTTGTCTACATGGGGCAGGTGCCTCCTGCCTTCACATTCAGATTTAGGAGCTTCTTGGATTGGGATACCCAGTCATTTGCCACATCATCTTGTCGCTACCGTAAGACCCTTTCATCTCGTTAAGTGGCCCAAGCTGGCCTCAGACACATAGCTACAGGCTCCTGAGTGCTGAGGTGACAGGTATGACCACGGTGCCTGGCTGTCTTCAGAGTTCCAGATGAGAAGCGATATGGCTGAAAGGCAGGTGGTACCTCTGCACATGATCCACACGTGATCCACAGACTTGGAGGCACTCTCAGGGCGCTAGTTCTGATTGGAACAGGTACTGTGCTGGCCTAGAGGACTAAGATAGTCAGTTCAGCCACTGACTAAAGACCCACGCCTCTGCCGTTAACAGGTCTGCGCTTATGTGACCTGACAGTTGGGAAAGACTTAGTAAAGAGGAGTGTGAATGGAGAAAGTAGTGTGAGTTGCTGCAGGAAGATGATGATGCACGTAGTTAGTGCCATAGTCCCAGGTGGGTGGTGGGCGGAGATGCTCTCAGATAGTTTCAGCATGAGAATTGGAGATCTGTGCATAAAGCATCAGTAAATATGGTAGGCTTTTATTTTCCAGGGATTAAGAATTGTTCTTTTTCTTAACCCTCAAGGCAAATGAAAAGAAAGTTGATCAGCCTCCAGAAGCCAAAAAACCTAAAATCAAAGTGGTGAACGTTGAGCTGCCTGTGGAAGCCAACTTGGTCTGGCAGTTAGGGAGAGACCTTCTTAACATGTACATTGAGACAGAGGTGAGTGCTGCTTTCCTGGGTGTCTCTGGCTGCTGGGTTCTGCATACGTACTGCAGGGCTAAGGGACCCATTCTTGACCAGAGATGGCATGGAGGCACAAGGAATAGGCCTTCCCATTTGTTCCTAGGGAGTTTGGGGTGAGTACTGGAGGTCTGTGCTTCCTTCCAGGAGTTGTGCTTGCTTGAGAATTAATTCCTTTGTTCCTTTGAAGTAATTGCTTGAGAATCTGAGCACAGGCACGGGAGGAAGCAGGCCGTTGAATGACCCTCTTAAAACACCTGTGGCCTCGACTGAGCCTTCCTAGTTTCAGAGTCAAGAAATGGACAGTGACTGCGGTCCACTGCGCTGGATTTAGAAACTTAGTAGAAATTGCCTATTTCTAATGTACGAGTAATGAAAAGTGGGGTGGCTAACGTCACCTCAGAAAACAGCTTCTCCATGTGTACTTATAAATTGGAGGGCCGGGACATTTTGTAGAAAACGCTTTGTGGTCATCGTCCTGACGTGTTGAGGTGTGGCTTTGAAGGTTGACTCACCTCTGCCTCCTGACAGGGGAAGATGATAATGCAGGACAAACTGGAGAAGGAGAGAAACGACGCTAAGAACGCAGTGGAGGAGTGTGTGTATGAGTTCCGAGACAAGCTGTGCGGCGGACCTTATGAGAAATTCATATGCGAGCAGGTACACGTCAGGGCCCTGGTCTAGATAGTCCAGAATGTTTGAGAGTCGGGTTTAACACTGACTCCTCTGTTTTGTGGTCACTCGAGTGTTCCGAGAACAAACAGTTGGAGAGCAGAAGCTGAGCCGGGCCTGGAGAGAGGCCCACCTGCCGTGAGTGTTGCAGGTCACACTAGTAGTCTGCACCGTCCAGACATCTGCTCCTGAGTCTGGCATGTGACCTGGGGGCTGGAAAGAGATAAGAGCCCTTCGCTTCTGTGATGGTGTTCTCTGGGCAGCTGTCTGTTGCTGTCCCCCTGTGAGGCATGGCCCATCACCACACTGTTAGTGAGCATCTCGGTCCTCTTCGCCCCTTCCTTGCTTAAGTGAAGCTCTGGGTCAGTCCAGGAGCACAGCTGTGTGACAGATGGGACTTGGAAAAAGACTGACCAGACAACCACCTAGTATGGTGTGGGGATGAACACCTGGTATGGTGTGGGGATGCTTTATACTGAGGTTAGGACCACCGTCACCACCACCACCCCCGTCCCCGACCCTGGAGCTGCTTTATACTGGGGTCCCCGACCCTGGAGCTGCCCTGCAGTGTACTTTAGTTCGGACATAATTGCTCCTCCATGACCCAAGCCTGACCTGGAGCTGAGTTTCTCGGGTATAGCATTGTGAGTTAAAAGCAGTGCTAAAATTATGTAAGGCAAAAGCCCAGTGCCTGCTGCACGTGATATCATAGGACTCTAGTTAATGTGAGGGGAACCCAGTGTCTGGTTCCTTCCCAGGTGAGCTGCCTGGGGTCACTGCTAAGACGCCTGCTTGGGTTGAGAACCTCTGGGCTGAGGCGCCACTGACGTTTGACTTTGCTATAAAGGAACATGAGAAGTTCCTGAGGCTCCTCACCGAGACAGAAGACTGGCTGTACGAGGAAGGAGAGGACCAAGCGAAGCAAGCGTATATTGACAAGTTGGAAGAGTTGATGGTAAGCTCTTTCCTCCCCTGAAAGGTGCAACTTCAAGCCGTAGACGGTTATTGAAGGTAGGTTTGGCAGCTGTTAACGCCGTGTGTTACATTTTAGAAAATGGGCACTCCTGTTAAAGTCCGATGTCAAGAAGCCGAGGAGCGCCCGAAAGTGTTGGAGGAGCTGGGGCAGCGGCTGCAGCACTATGCCAGGATTGCAGCGGACTTCAGGAGCAAGGTGGGTGCTGGTCTCTGTCCTAATAAATGGGACGGGTGTTGGTGTTTTGGATCAGGGTGGATTTGAACTTGGGGAAAGTGAGTCAGAGTAGATGTGTCTGTTCAGTACTCTATAGTGTCTGTGTATTTTCTGTCCAGGATGAGAAATACAACCACATTGATGAATCTGAAATGAAGAAGGTTGAGAAGTCTGTTAATGAGGTGATGGAGTGGATGAACAATGTTATGAACGCTCAGGCTAAAAGGAGTCTGGACCAGGACCCTGTTGTGCGCACTCAGGAAATAAGGGCGAAGGTCAAGGTGAGTGTGTCAGCTTTGGACTGGACTCTGTCATTCAGCTTGACACGTGGCATTTTCCCTCTAAATCGTTGACCTCCTCTGTACCAGTACTGGCTTCCCTGATTCATTATTGCCATTGCAAACATTGATCCTGGTCGGCTGCAGTGTGCCAGCTGTTGCTGTCTGTCTGTCTGTCTGTCTCAAGGAAACAGACATTGAGTGCTGCACAGCCAGTCCTGCCCCTGTGGGAAGGCGACCAGCAACAGAGTCAGGTGCTGGCGTTGGTCCTGTGGGGAAAGTAAAGGGGGCGAAGTTTGTCAGGATGCTGTGGGGAGCAGCTGGCTTGGGCATTTGACCAGGGACAGTCTCTCACTGTGCTAGAGTCCTGAGAAGAAAATGAAGTGCTTGTCTGGGGACACACGAGAGGAAGACCGGGGGAGAGTGGGCCTTTTTGGCCACTTTTAAGTTCAACCTATAAACCTCACCTTGAAGTGACTTAACCTCGAGTCATTGTCCTGTCCGTATTGTGGCGTTCATTCATAATTCCTACATTTTACGTTGCAGCGATAAGGTAGCATCCATAGCCATCTAGCAAGTCCCCAAGAAACCCTAGGAGGTAGTCACTTTGATTGGGGTTGTCACTACGGTTTGTACAGATATGCTGAGAAAATGGAATTGGGTCAGAATATACTCAATCAGAAGTTAGGAGGAAGTAGATGAATGAACTGGGTGGATCAGCGTTTACATAATGACTAATTTTATCTTCTTAGGAACTGAACAATGTTTGTGAGCCTGTTGTAACGCAACCCAAACCAAAAATTGAATCCCCTAAACTGGAGAGAACTCCAAATGGCCCAAATCTTGACAAGAAGGAAGATTTAGAAGGCAAAAATAATTTTGGTGCTGAAGCTCCGCATCAGAACGGTGAATGTCACCCTAATGAAAAGGGCGCTGTCAGCATGGACCTAGACTAGGCGCTGCGCCGGCCTCCTCCCCACTTCATGAAATATGTCTGTCTGCCACAGTATGTGATTCTGTACAACAGACTGAGTCTATTTATATTTTCTTTGTTTTAAGACTGTCTAGAAATACTGTGTATTATATGGGGAAAAGGAAAAGCTGGAGTCTGTAGTCTTTGCCCCTAAGGGAGAATGGCCTTGGTGACAGTCGTGTGGGGGTGTGACCCACGCGGAGCGCTGTGCAGCATTGCCGCTGGGACTGCCGAGGAGTGGAGTGTCTGCTGAGGAGACGGACTCCACTTGCTGGTCCAGCGCTCCATGATGAGCATCTGGGAGCGGTTCTCACCAAGGTTGGGTTCTTTTGCATTTTGCTCTCCATTTCCGCATGTGTGTGGCCGTGGTGTTTATAAATGAGACGAAGTCTGATTCGCACAAGGGCTTTCCAGAACTAAGTCTGTCCTGTAGAGTGATTTTGCTTTCGTTATTACAAACCCGACGATTACAGCGCAGCTAGTGAGCTGTAGCAGCATGCGAAGCAAGGCTGTAACTCCCCACACAGTGCACTATCCCGTGGAGTGTGACACGGGAGCTGTCCGATCATGTGATCATTGTGAACGCCTCATGAGCTCAATAAAGTTCACCCTGTGGTGTCATTTCTAAACCGCTGGCTTCGTCGCTGACTCAGAACGGCACAGTGCCTGCAGAGAGTAGCTTCAGATCCCCCCTGGCAGACCCTGCTGGCACCCTTGACCGGCCTGGCCCTTGTCCTCTGGTGGCTGATCAACTGTGTGGGCAGGTGTGCTGATGAGGACCCACCCAAGGTTTTTCTACAACTGTAAGCCCAGAAGTTCCCTCAAGTGTTGCCCAGTATTACAAGTTCACAGCGTTGGTGAATTCTGTCTGAAGCCAAATCCCACCATGGTTGGGCTCGATTGTTCTTCAGTAGTTCTGTTGGCCTTCAAGGTTTTGCTATATAGAGTAGCATTTGGCTCCCTAGCATAGGGAACCATGGTTGTCAGCAAGTGGCAAAGGAAAATTCTTCACCTCATGTCAGCCAGGAAGCCCAGAAAAAGCAGATTTGGTCAGTATCGTCTTCAAAAGCATGCCTGCTAGCAAGGTTCTATCCAGATTCTCCTTGACCAATGTGCCACAGCTGGAGACCTCACTCAAATGCAAGGCTGTGTGTGTGTTTTTGTGTCTGAAAACTTCAGTTTGGGCATTGGGAAGCTTATACCTAATGTGCACAGACACCACCCTGGAGATTTCCTGCTATGTTGGTTGATATTTTGGTAGTCTGGGGTGGGCACATTATAAAAAGATAGATCCATTTTGGAAGCTGAAATGCAATTGGCACAGCACTAGATCTGGAAAATTCCCTGACTGCATCACAGAACGGTGGATGCCCTCAAGGATGGAGTGCTTGAGAGATGATTGCTGTGTGAGGGAGCCAAAGAGACTGGGAGCTGCCAGTCCTGCTCTGCTCTAAACAGAGGTAAGCATGGTCCCCTAAGTTACCTACCAACTCCTGAGGGCAGCATCTCCAGCATACGAACTCCAGCAAGTCTTATCCAAGCAAACCAATTCCAATTCCAATGTGCTTGGAGTTGCATTTATGATGAACAAAATATAGAAAAGTACAGAGATGGGCCCAGCTGAGGGGAGGGAAGAAGGTCTGGACAAGATTACCAAGTGCTTGATAACTCATTTAGATCCTGGTGGTTTTCCAAGGTCCACACGACCTTGGCGTCGCCCTCAGCTACTTAGTTCCCTCTGTAGAAGGAGCTCGTGCCTCCATGATGGTGGTTGAAGGGTATTGAAGCAACTAGAGCAGTGCCTTAGGATCTTGCACAGTGAGCATCCACTGTGGGTTTGATGACAGTTGGTAAGCTGCCTGCTGACCCGTCCCTGAGTCTCCAGTACCCCAGCACACGGCATACACAAGCGTGGTCCCCCTTTGGTGCTGTCTGAAAGAGTTTTCTATATCCATAGTGCTATGCATCGGGAGCATGCCTTGCTTCCTGATTGTTTAGTGGAACCCCAGTCTGTTTGTTACTGGTGGGTGCCCAGGGCTCCCTCTAGGTTCCAGGGCATCTGTGAGCCAGAAGGTGCCAATGATGTCTAGAGAACTATAATTTGCAGCCCAGAAGCATCAGACGGTTCTTCATGGTCCCAAAGGCGTGCTGACCGATGAGGGACTTCTGAGTTGCGCATTTGCCCAAGTCAGTTGAGCACATTCTCAAAGAGTAGTGGTGGAAAGTGTGGGCGCACTCGAAGGGAGCTTTCAAAGGCAAAATGAGAAATACACAACATACTTTAACCCATAATCCTTGGGCTCATGACTGACGGTTATGGGCATCTAGAGACAAGAGTAAGGCAGGCAAGGATTGACAGAGTCAGGATGGGTGACCTGAGTGGGGCTGGGCACGGGGTTGGCTTTTACGGGAGGATTCTCTGTATGGGCACAGTTGCCTTCACTGAAGGCTGGGGTGTGGGTGGTCCTTGTGGTTTTAGCAAAGTTTGAAGGTCCCTCCGGGTTTTACTATTTTTTGCTTGCGGCTTGACACAATTCCTTTTGGATTCTGACAGCTTTCACACAAATGTGTGAAAACATCTTTTAACAAACCCTTAACTACCAAATCCGCACTTATTGTTATTACTATAATGCTCTCATTTCTCATCTTTATGGGCAGAAAATGGTGCAGTGAACACAGGGCCAGTCACTCTCAGGCTCAGCACACATCTTCCCATGCACTTCTCACAGGGGCCTTCTGTCCTGACACTGGCTCCGGCTGTGCCCAAGAAAACACTCCAGGTACAGCTGTAGCATCAGGTCCCATCATCCTCTCACAAAATGTCATTTACAACTCTTGGATCTGAGATACAATCAAAGATCACTGACTGGAATTACCCCGATCCACACAACAGTTCAGGATCTTAAGTTTTGCTTGAGAATTTTGGATGCTTCCCACCTACCAGACCAAAGCTTTTAACCTGGGCGGGGCATTTGGCCACCTGACAGGTAAAGCTGCTGGGGCAACCTGATTAAAGTCCTCTTTATCCTTATTGGATGGTATATATCTAAGATCAAATGAGTCCTGGGCTTAGCAGCCATGAGAATAAAGCCTATGGTGTTACCTCTCAGGGCACATGTGTAGACGGCAAAATGTCCATTCTGCACTCTTGGGCTGATGCATTTCCCACACCAGCTGTGTGTTCTGGCTGTTTGGATTGTTGTGTGTTCTGTGTAGGTTTGAGCCCTTGTCCTCAGGGAGGAGGCAGCCTACTCTGTGCTGGACAGGCCACTGGCTGGTCAATGAAAACCCAGCTGAAAGCACATGGTCCAAAGAGTGGACCACAGTAAGAACGGTGGCCGTTCAGTTCAACAGCAGGACTCTGGGTGTGAAACTCAGAAGGCCAAGCTGAAACAGACCGAGCAGGCAGTGGTCCAGGTAGCAAGTGTGGATGCTCAGATGTATTCCACATGAACCCAAGAGGAACTTGAGTTACACGAACTCACCGTCTCAAGCGGAGGTGTGTGACCCAGCCACTATTGTTGAATGGCTAATAGGCTCCACATGAAAACCCTTCAGAAGGCTAGTATTGAGGGTGTCAGAAGAAACCAAAGGATCGGCCAGAAAACTAGACAGGAGACCAGGCCTATGAGGATGCACAAAATGTGCTCTGGTGATTTCTACAAATGGTTGCCGTGGAAGGGACCACTCACTGCTGCGTTCCAAAAGCATACCGGACAGGCAGAATTAGGAAATCGAATGGTCACCTGGAGGCAGTACCTGGAGGCAGTAAATGACTTCGAGAGTCCATGTGTATCCCGGGGAGCCAGGGCTAGGGGTGGAAGGCACACACTAGGTCTGAAGAACACAGACTTCTCTTAGCTCGATTTATCAAGGGATTACTGTACTTGCCTTTTGCCCATTGAATCAAGACCTGGAAATCAGAGACTAACCCCGCAAACTCAAGGGACTCGAGTGTCCTGTGTCTGTCTGTCCATCTGGCTTCCCCAGGTCTTGCCCTCAGCCTCATACCTGTTTCCTGCTTGGGATCTTCTGGAAGGATCTGTGTCAGCCAATAGCTGACTTCATCCCTGATGCACTTACAATACAGTTGTCTCATCACAAAGCATTTCTAACTCCATTCCTCAGAGAAATAATAAAATTGTGTGATTAAGACCTAATGGCTTGGCCTGGGGAGATGGCTCAGTGGTTAAGGGCACTGGCTGCTCTTCCAGAGGTCTTGAGTTCAATTCCCAGCAACCACGTGGTGGCTCAAAACCATCTATAAGGGGATCTGATGCCCTCTCCTGATACCCACTTCCATCATGCAGGCATTCAAGCAAATAGAGCACTCATAGACATGAAATAAATATTTTAAAAAAGACTGCGTCAGCCCAGTCACCAGTGTGGTAGATGGCATTTTGGTAGCTTCCAGGACACAGGGAGGGCACAGTCAGGACTGGGGCCACCTCTGGTGCAGGAGAGCAGACCTGTGGGCCTAGGCCTGTGGGGTAACAGAAGCCCAACTCTGGCCAGCATCTTGTGGAATCACATTCTTCCTATGGCATCATTTTCTCCCTGAGTTAGTATGTCCCCGTCCCCTCTCCCGCTCCCCTCCACTCCTCCCACTGCCCTGGTTTAAGAGCAGTGGCTGGGTGCTATTGTCCTACAATTGGTATGGAAACCTGGTCTGGCTGAAGAGGGTCCTGAAAATGAGAAGAGGAGGAAGAGGCGTTAAGGCAGGCCTGGGGCTTTGGTGAGAAGGACCATAGTTCACCCCAAATTCTGTTTCCTTGACATGGTAGCCCTGCCTGTCCACACACACACACACACACACACACACACACACACACACACACTAGTTCATAGATACAGAGCTCCACACAGGGATGGCCCAGGAGTGAGCCGCATTATGGGAGGACATCCTTTACCTGTTCCTCAAACCCCTGCTCAGGAACCCCTTCCCCAGGGACCGCCCCCAATCTCCTGAGCCCCGCCCCCTCTCCTTCACAGTGCTACTTCATAGTGATATGCATCTCTGTGCCACCAGGCTGCATGCTCTTTGGAAAAGAGAGCAGATTCCTAGTTCCGTTTATGTCCCCAGAGTGTACCAGGAGCCTGACACACGCATGAAATGTGAACTGCGTGAGGAAGTGAAACAGCAGTTCAGCACTGGCTGGGCTGCACGTGCTGCGGGACTCTGACGCCTTCTAGAAAGCATGGGGTCTGTGTTAGCTTTCCGGGCCTGCCGCTGGCACACAGTAACCATAAGCTGCCTTCAAACACATGTTTATTGTGAACCAAGGTGTGCGCAGAACGTGCTCTGGGGGTGTCTCAGTGCATCCTGTCTGCCTCTTCCAGGCTCTGGGGGCCACCCTGCCTTCCTCCCTCTCCTCCTCCTCCTCTTCCCCCTCTTTCCCATGTGTCTCTTATAAGGAAACCAGAAAAATCCAGTGATCTATCTCAATACCCGGAACATCATTCAGTCTGCAGATCTCTTTCTCTGGCAGGCCAGGTGTGGTCAGGGTTAAAAGGGGACAGAACGGCCACCAGCACCTTTGATCTGGTACCTGTACTGGCCACAGAGGGACTGATCCCCACCCCTGCCACCCCCCAGCTCCTAAGAGCCACACCTAGCCTCTCCTGAGTATTGAGGTAGAGGAAAAGCCAAGCCCCTCTTGATAAATCTCTATCTCTTAGAGCAGTTGCCTTCTGGAAGTCTCCATTTCCTCACTGGTAAGATGGCTGCTAACAGTGTCTATACCCAGAGTATTGTTAGGAATTGATGGGAGACCACATCTGTCTGAAAGCAGGCCTCCCTGGAAAAAAGCACACTAGCAAAATGTCATCTGTGTTTCCCAGCAGCCTCCCTGCTCGGCCCTGCCCTCAGCCTCCCCAGAGGCAGATGCCCTAAGGGGTAGGTGGAATGTGGAGGAGCTGGCTGTGGCCACCTGCTCTGGATTTCCCACACAGTCAAACATTGGCTCTCCAGAATGAACACTGTGAATCCAACTTGTTCTCTGAAAGTTCAGCTCTAGTTGCTGCGGCATGAGCCCACCTGGGCTGAGAACATTTTTCTTTTTGTTCTCCTTTGCCCCCACAGGGCAAAGCTCAATATCAGTTAGACCTTTCCATTACACAGGCAAGAACTAGCCAAGCAAGGAAGCGGAGGCCCTTAGCACTCGGGCAAGAAACTGCTCCAGGGTGAGAGTTCCTTCCTTCCCAGCAGCTCCGCTTCTCTTTCCTGGCTGTGGAAACTGATGGTGAACGCGTCCGCACCAATGATGGACAGATCTGGCTTCTCCCCAGGAGCAGACACACAGGCGACCTCGTGGCACCGGAGGCCCTGGTAAATGCTGGGCCATTTGAGCTCGGGCATCTTCCAGTGAGGCCTTCTTCTTGCTGGCAGCAGTCTGGGGGAAGAGAGTAAGTGTGAGGATTTTGGGGGGTGTCTGGAGACTGGCAGCTACAAGAGCCCCCAACTGAGCATCCCAGCATGCCTTCCAAATGCACGTGTCTGTATGGTCCCTTCCCCTTGGCTGTATGTCATCAACTCTTTCTTTCTGGTCATTTCTAGGGACCTCAGAAAGCCACCTGCTCCCACCTGTCACAGTTCTTTTCTTGTTCCAATTGCTTCCCCACCCCAACACCATTTCAATTACATCGAACAACTCAGGTCCAGAACTTGTCCCTCTTCTCTCTTCCTTTAGGGCTTTGAACTTTCATATTCTTACATCTTCTCTTTTTATTTTTTTTTTTTTGAAAAATATTTTTGTTTTATATGTATGAGTGTTTTGCCTGCATGTGAGTCTGTGTGCTGTGTATGTGTAGTGCCTGTGGAGGCCAGAAGAGGGCATCATATCCCCGGAACTGGAGTTACAGATGGTTGTGAACTGCTGTGTGGGTGCTGGGAACTGAACCCGGGGCCTCTGGAAGAGCAACAAGTGCTTTTAACAAGTGTCATCTTTCCAGTCCTCTCACTTCTTTATTTTTAATTGCGGGATAAAGTACGTCGTATAAGTTGACCGCCTGAACCAAATACATATTTAGTACCTTCACACTGCTGTACGACCACCATCACCATTCATTTCCAGAACTTACTTCCTTTTGTAGTTTTCTTAGACAGGGTCCCATACAGCCTAAGGCTGGTCTCTGGCCTTTTAAACTCCCTATATAGCTGAGGGTGACCTGGAACTCCTGATTTTCCTGCCTTCCCAAGTGCCAGGACTATATCCATGTTCCACCAAGTTCAGCTCCCAAACCTTACAACACTGGACACATGGGCATTAAACAACATCTCTGCATTCTCATCTCCTCTAACAGCCGCCATTCTGCTTTGACTCTGATGAGTCTGATTGTTCTGGGTACCTTGTGCCTTGGAATCAGGCAGTATTTGTCATTTTGTGACGGGTTTGTTTCCTTTAGCACAATATCCTTAGGTTCATCCATGTGGTAACACCTCTGTCTCCTTTTAAACCCCTTTTAAAGTGGCCACATCCTAGTGTTTACACTAATATCTTTCAGGTATCAGCATGAATTCCATCTCTCCAAACACCTTCTCCCCCAGCATCCCCTGTACCAGTGTTCCCATAGTGCTCCATGCTCCTCCTGTTGAGGAATATTATTTTAAGGTGTGTTACTTTTGTTTGTGTTGCATTTGTTTAACTCTGTGAAACTGTGTTACTTTACCTGTCTAAAACACCTTGTTGGGCCCCATAAAGCCTGGTGTGAGGCCCAGTGTAACTTCCCGAGCCTTGCTCGAGTTTGGCGACCTGTCCTCAGACATGACTTCCACATACGAGAGACTCAGCACTACCGACCTAGAATCGTCTCTGCCTAGTAACTGCTGAGATGGCATCATCTCATTGGCCCACTATCCTCACCCCATCTCCCCATCATCCCAACCTATATAAGTCCACTCGTGATGCAATAAAGCGAGTTCCTGCTTTGACAAGACTCCCGGTCCAGTGTGCTTCTCTCCAGTGGAATGGGGGGGGGGGGGGGTCTGGGCCATTGACACTCATCATCCCACTTAGCCCCAGGGAAAGATTGGCTGGACCGGTCCTGCCTCTGCCTTACCTGTTAGTCAGACCGACATACCTGATGGTCTAATAAAGAACTGAATGGCCAATAGTGAGGCAAGAGAAAGGATAGGTGGGGCTGGCAGGCAAAAAGAATTAAAAGAAGGAGAAATCTGGGAGGAGAAGCAGCCAGAGAAAGAAGAGGATATCAGAGGCCAGCCACCCAGCTACACAGCAAGTCACGGAGTAAGAGTAAGATTTAAAGAAGTAAGAGAATGGGAAAAGCCCAGAGGCAAAAGAGACAGGTTAAGTTAAGGAAAGCTGGCTAGCAACAAGCCAAGCTAAGGCCAAGCATTTATAATTAAGAATAAGCCTCCATGTGTGATTTATTTGGGAGCTGGGTGACTGGTCCCCCAAAAGAGCAAAAACAAACAACTATACCTCCCATCATGCAAGAGCCAAGCGATGAAGTGATGGAGGCTGGAGACCTGTCTTTCCCTCTTCAGGACAGACTCCTCTCTGTTTGTGGATGTGTCCCCATGTTGGATTACAGTACAGTATAGGCACAGAGCAGTGCCCAACAAATACTGTGAAGTAAATGTCTAATAGGCTTCCCCCAAAGACATTCAGAATGATTTTCAAAACAAACAAACAAACAAACAAACAAATCTGAATGTTCAGGGGAATGAGGGGTACTAACCTGCTTCCTGCAACATGGTTTGTCTCTGAGTTCTGCTGCCATCTTGGTCCCTTGTTCTCTGGCCTGTCCTATAATCCCTGCCAAAAGCTAGTGTATTCCCCACTTTACTCCATGCACATCCTCCTGGCCATCTATTCCTGGTACCATCTCTTTGGAAAGGATTCCCAGTCATCTTCCCATGCCTTGACTCCCACTGCTGAGCCCGGAAAGCACCTTCTCCCAGATGTCTTCCCACCATTCTGTTTCAACTTTAAAAGGACCCCAGGCAACAGGCGTATCAGTGAGTTGCCCTAGTGCCAACCTTGGGGCTGTGTTCTTCAGGCTATGGAAGCTTGGTTCACAGTCATCCACCACTTGCCCAAGGCATCCCCATGTTTAGAGCAGGTGCGTTTCTGTCTTTTCTTTGTATGTTCACATAAAGGCCCAAGGCTTGTTCTCAGAGGAGAGCTGTGGGGAAGCTAAAGAGCAGTGAGGCCATACCTGTGCCTGGCCACCTACTAGTGATTTAACTGTAGGTGAGCAGTGCAGTCTCCCAAAGCCTCACTTCCCTCCTCTGTGGAGATCACCAATGGGGTGTTCTCCAGGGATATAACAAGGAATGAACAAAGTCTTTGTTGTGGAATATTCCTTCACACTGTGTGAATATATGTCACTGTGATTGGTTTAATAAAAAGCTAAATGGCCAATAGCTAGGTAGGATTTTCAGGGCAGAGAGAATGCTGGGAAGAAAGGCAGAGATGCCAGGAGTCTAGAGCCAGACTCAGAGGAAGCATGGTATGTAGGAGACGCCAGGGATGCAGAGCAAGTAGCATGGGCTTTACAAAGTAAAGGTAACCAAGCCACATAAAAGAATGTCGATTAAAAGATATGGGTTAAGTTATAACAGCTAGTTAGAAACAAGCCTAAGCAATTGGCTGAGCTTCCATAATTAATAAGTCTCTGTGTTGTTTTTTTGTGAACTAGTGGCCTAAAGAAAAATCCATCTACAAGTCCTATTGAACTTAATGTCTCAGATGGCCTCGGGTGGGAGACCTTCCACACGTGGGCCTCATTAAGACAGTGGAAAGAAGAGCACCTTGTCCTATGAGCTGTCAATGAACTCCTCCCTCCCCCGACCTGTGACCTTTCTGGCTTTCTATGTATAGCCAAGCTACCCATGGAAAACTTGACCTGACTTCCAGGGAATCTGTTGCATGGAGGATCCCTGTAGTAGATGCTTTCTGAAAGGAACTGGTGGTCTGAGCGACTCCACCTCTACCCACCCTGCAAATAAATGCTCACAGCCCTGTGAATGCTCTCGTGTCCTAGACAGCAACAGTAACCTTCTGCCCGAATGGGGAGAGCTGCGTGCTGACCCAGAATCAGCTGTCTGTTTTCAAACCTGCCTATGCCTCTTGTATACTTGGTCAGGATTATAAACTTATCCAAACAAAGTGAAAATTATATGAATGGGAAATAACGAGAAAAACAAGACTTTGTGAAGGCTGAAGACAGGGCTTTGAAATGAGTAGCTGACAGATGATAGAGAATCAAGGATAAACAACTGTTAGAGTTTGGGGGAATTCTAGAAACTGAGGACATTGCACTTCCATGCTTTGCAAACGTGCTCATCTTCCAGTTTTGCTGTGGCCGAGTGACTAAGGGCTGCCCCTTAAGATGCAAACAGAAGTAAGTAGAAACTCCTAAAATGTTTCATAAAGGATGCTGATCCAGCTGGAAAGTGGATGCCCTGGGCCCCCCGCTCCCTATGCCTCTGTTTGCACTTTGGGGGTGTGGGTGGAAGGCAAGGGTCCCTGAAGCTGTCTTTACTGTTAGCGAACTGTGGAGATGGAAACAGGCTCCACAGGGAAGGAGCTTGAGCTCATGATGAGCATGACACATGGTGAGGATGGGGCTGTCCCTCACCCAGGCTCTAAACCTAGAGTCTGCAGTGAGAGAGGCATCAGAGGACACTGGAGGGGCTGTTTCCTTGGGTCTGTAGGTGACCAGGACTTAGAGAAGAACATCTCGGGGATCTGGAGAGGAATATTCATTCTGCTTCTCTAGAACCTGCACCATGTTCCAGTGCACGGGGACCTGGAGTACATACAGGGCTTTGAGGTAGCCTGGGATTCGCAACTTCGGGAGCCCCGGGGCCTTCCTCCTCACTCCATGTCCTCAGGAAGCCAGAAGGGCTACACAGGGCACCTGTGTGAGGGACGGTGAGGTCACACTGCCTCTTGTGCTGCTGAGGCCAGGAACACCAGCTACAGAGCTGACGGCAAAGACGGTTGTACCGGCCTTGGTCATGTGCGGTAGCCAGATAAAACATGGGGGTGTTAAATCACATAGATAAGACACAATGGGTGACACTTGGGTAGTGACCTCAGTTATACTCACAGCCTGGGGAGCTGAGGGACAAGTAACGCATGTAGGAAACCGAGAGAGCTGCAGGCCTCAGCCAAGAACGGCTGCGGCTGCACTCTTTCCAGACTGACCTGCCGCAGCAAAGCGCAGACCATCGGCTTTTATCTTCTTTCGCCTCCGCTTCAACAACAGGACCTTCTAGGGAGCGGAGGGGAGGGGTCTTTTCAGTCTGGAGGAAGAAGACAGAGATGTAAGAGCAGGAACCGTGACCCCTCTGGTACCTGGGACCAAGTGCCACCTGTGGGGCACATGGCTTTTCTGTGTGAGAACCAGACTCAGGCTGACCTGGCCAGAGGACGAGAGCATGTCCCCTGGGGCTTTAGTGCTGTTCAGTCTCAGCACCAACTAGTCTGCAGCGTTGTCCCGTGAGCGCTCCTCAACTATGGCTGTCTGCTATCTCTTGGCGGCTTGGAAGAGGCAACACCAACATTCAGAGTCCAAGGAATCCATTAGGCTTCTCTTGAACAGGGATTTAGACAAGCACACACTTTTTAAGGCTGGAAAGAAACTTCTAGATCATCTAAACCCACCCTCCATTTTATAGCTCAGCAGAAGGGACTGCTGGAGATCACATGACTAATGCATGAACTTGAGAGTTCAGGGATCCCTTTCTCAGGAACAACCATGAAACACCTTATTCTGCAATTTCGCCCTTTGGATTCCTGGTCCAAATGCACTGTATACAGGCTCAGGGGGTCGTTTTCTGTCCTTTTTAATCTAAGAAGTAACTTGGTGGTTACTTGAATGAGAAGTCCCCTAGTCTTGGGCATTTGAATACTTGGTCCCTGTCTTATTTCTATTATTTCTATTGCTGCAATGAAACACCATGACCAAAGCCAGTCAGGGAGGAAAGGGTTTGTTTGGCTTACACTTCAGCATTGCTGCTCATCACTGCAGGAAGTCAGGGCAGGAACTCAAACAGGGCAGGAACCTGGAGGCAGGAACTGATGCAGAGGCCATGGAGGGGTGCTGCTTACTGGCTTGCTCCTCATGGCTTGCTCAGCCTGCTTTCTTGTAGAACCCAGGACTACCAGGCAGAGGATGGAACCACTCACAATGAGCTGAGCCCTCCCTCATTGATCACTAATTAAGAAAATGCCCAACAGGATTGCCTACGGCCAGATCTTATAAAGGCATTTTCTCCCTCCTTTCAGATGACTGACTCTAGCTTGTGTCAAGTTGACATAAAACTAGCCAGAACAATTGACCTTGTGGTAGTTTGAATGTAATCGGCCCCCAAAAGTTCATAGGGAGTAACATTATTAGGAAGTGTGGCCTTGTTGGAGGAAGTGTGTCACTGTGGAGGCAGGCTTTGAGGTTTCCTATGCTCAAGACACACTCAGTGTCTCAGACCACGCCCTGTCCCACAATAGTAGGACTCTCAGCTACCTCTCCAGCACTATGTCTGCCTGCAGGCCGCCATGCTGTCAGCCACCATGATGACAATGGACTAAACCTCTGCAAATGTAAGCCACCCCAGTTAAATGTTTTCCCTTCATAAGAGTCATGGTGTTTCTTTACAGCAATCCATACCCTAACTAAGGCAGACCCCTTGTCACCTTGACACACAAACATATCATTGTTAAGCCATCATCTTTCCTTTCTTGTTCATCCCCAATGTCACACATTAACATCAAAGTCACAATATAAAACATTTAACATCTTTAAAAGTTCCATAGTCTTTACAGAGTCAAACACTTTAAAATACAGTCTCCTTAAAAAAAAAAAAATCCCAAGTCTCTTTTAAAACCTAAAATCGCTTTTAAAATTCTGTCTCCCAACTGCAGGCTCCTGTAAAACTAAAAATAAATTATTTTCTTACTTCAAGATGGAAGAACCCGTCACAATCAAACACAAGCAAAACCAAACTCCGACAGTACAAATAACTCAATGTCCAATGTCTGGGCTTCGCTCAGCTCTTCCAGCCTCCTCCAGGGAACTTTGGTCACTTCTTTGGCTCAGCTCTCTACAGTACACACAACTTGTTGTCTAGGCTCAGGCCAGCTCCACTCCACACCTGCTGCTGTTCTTGGAGGCCATCCCATCGTACCAGCATCTCCAAAATTGCTGGGCCCCTGGCTGCAACTGGGCTGCACTTTCACCAATAGCCTCTCCTGGGCTCTCTTCAGGGACTCCAGCCCTGCCACACAGTGCCAAGCTTAGGGTGCTCTCCATGACCCCTTCATGCCTTCAAAACTAGAACCACCTGGGTGACTCTCACACTACCAAGTTCAACGGCCAGCACAAGGTACAAACTTGGCTTCTTCGGAAACACAGTTTGTGTGTGCTGACTGTGAGGAAATGCTTCTCAGACGATTTCACCTCAATGATGCTGGCCTCTTCTTAATCACTGCTGGTTCCTCAGCCCCAGCTGACCAGCATCCTTTGTCCCAGCAAAGGAAAGGTTTTACTTTAGTGGTTCTTGTTAAAAAATGATAAGCGGCCGGGCGGTGGTGGCGCACGCCTTTAATCCCAGCACTCGGGAGGCAGAGCCAGGCGGATCTCTGTGAGTTCGAGGCCAGCCTGGGCTACCAAGTGAGTTCCAGGAAAAGGCGCAAAGCTACACAGAGAAACCCTGTCTCGAAAAAAACCAAAAAAAAAAAAAAAAAAAAAAAAAAAAATGATAAGCGGTGCTGGTTACTGGGTTGGAAAGGTCACGAGTCACGAGCCACGACAAAACCCAGAATCGGAGCTTTATTAGGAGAAGGGGGCAGACAAAAGACCCAGGCCTGGGGAAAAATCACATGCAGAGAGCAGAGAACAAGAACAGAAAAGAGATAGTGGGAGGAAGAGGGAACAGAGAGAAAGGGAGGAGTCTGTGTCCGGCTTTTTAAAGGATTCCTGTGAACATGGGCAGGTGGGCTTATGGAGCTACGCCATGCGTGCACTGATTTCATGACCACACTGTGTGCATGTCATCACTAGCACATGAGTCACAACACCAATGTTAAAAATGATAAGTGGCACTGGTTACCATGCGGAAAGGTCATGAGGCACGAGTGACGACAAAACCCAGTCCAGAGCTTTATTAGGAGGAGGGGGGACAAAAGGACCAGGCCTGGTAAAGGAACACATGCAGAGAGCAGAGAGAGAGAGAGAGAGAGAGAGAGAGAGAGAGAGAGAGAGAGAGAGAGAGAGAGAGAGAGAGAGAGAGGCAGAGGGGGCAGGAGAGAACAGAGAGAGGAAGAGGAAGAGTTGGAGCTATGTACATGTGTAGATTGTGTGACACGCCTTGCATACATAATCATGCAGCGCACACTGATGATGTAAGACGCGAGACCCCTTGCTTAGCTCCTGAGCTGCATGTGTGATCATACAGCAGGAATGGCAACAGAATCCTAACAGTTCTGGTCTCTTGTTAACCACAGCTGATTCTTCCTCCCCAGATAATCAGAACCATAGATTCTCAACTCAAAATGGCAAATGGCCCGACAGAGTCTTTAAACTTCCCTCTGGAACTTCACAAGCCAGGTCTCCATTGTTTTTACTGCTCTCAACATTCTTATCTTCCAAGCTCAACACTCAATGGATTTTATAGCCCAAAGTTCCAAAGTCCTTCCATAATCCTCCCCAAAACATGGTCAGGTCTGTCACAGAAATACCCCACTCCTGGTACAAACTTGTCTTAGTTAGGATTTCTATTGCTGTGATGAAACACCATGACCAAAAGGCAAGTTGGGGAGGAAAGGGTTTATTTGGCTTACACTTCCACAGTGCTGTTCCTCATCAAAGGAAGTCAGGACAGGAACTCAAACAGAGCAGGGACCTGGAGTCAGGAGCTGATGCAGAGGACATGGAGGGGTGCTGCTTACTGGTTTGCTCCTCATGGCTTGCTTAGCCTGTTTTCTTACAGATCCCAAGACCACCAGCCCAAGGATGGCACCACCCACAATGGGCTGGGCCCTCCCCAGTCAATCACTAACTAAGTAAATGGCCTATGGCATCTTTTCAGTCGAAGATCCCTCCTTTCAGATGACTTTAGCTTATGTCAAGTTTAAGTTGATATAAAACTAGCCAGGACAGTCCACCATTGGTGTGCTGTTTGGGAGGCTCAGGAGCTGCGGCCTTATTGAAGGAAGGGTGTCACTGAGTGTTTACAGACTGGCGCCGTTTCTAGGGGACTCTCTCAGCTAGGGGCTTGCAGAGCCTTGCACTTTTCCCACTGCCCTCTCAGGGTGTTAGTCTTTAGGATGTGAGCACTCAGCTTCTGCTCCAGCTGTCACGCCACTTGGCTCCTTGTCTCCCTGGCATGATGGACCCTTCTCCCTCCAGAACCATAAGCCAAACAATCCCTTCCTTCTGTAAGTTGCCTGGGTCATGTGTTTTTATCACAGCGATAGAAAAGTAAGTAATATAAACCTTTGACTGGTTTTCAAAGTACCTACTGTAGTCAGACTGATCAGAGCGTTTTCTTATACAAGATCAAGATCACTCAGGAAGACGTGGTTCACTCTTGGAGAGCGAGCACACTATGAATTATTCTGTCCCACTGAGCGTCCTTTGGCCCCCTTCCTCTTCCATCCCTCTTCCTGCCTTCACCTTTCTCCTTCTTTGTCCTCCAGGACCCCACCCCCCATCTCCCACCCCCATCCCCCACCCCTCACCTCCATCCCCCACTCCTATCCCTCACCCCCATCCCCCACCCCCATCCCCCACCCCCATCCCCCACCCCCATCCCCCACCCCTGCCCTTGAACCCAAGGTTTGATTTCTCTCTAGGTCTGCCTCTGGACACAAGAACTGGCTGGGGCTTTGTCTTTTGCGGTTTTTCTTTTCTGTTTCTCCTTTCTCTCTTCCCACCTCCGCCTGAGCTTTGTTTTCTAAATTGCTGGCCTATCGGAATTAATGAACACATTAGCGTTCTCCATGTTGAATGCTAGCTGAAATGACTGTTTCTAAATCAGCCAACAGTGCCAGCCACATTCTGAGTCTCCCCAGACCTCCGCCGCCACGGTATCCCTTGGTAGCCTTGAGAACAAGATCCAGAAAGGTGCTTCAGATGAGGCAGAGGCTGCTCCTTGTGTGTGCTGGCCTGGGTCCTTTGTTTCTATGTTGAACACCTCTGGGGCTCTAAGCGGGAGTCTGTGGCTGGGTTATACTGGGGAATCTGTATTCTGTGAGGCTGCCGAGGACAAACGGAAGATGCGATTCTGCTGGCAGAGCAGGTGTCCGGCTTTGAGTTGTGACGTAGCTGGCAGGCCGTAGCTCACAAAATGACCTTCTTTTCACTTTATGAAAGGGCAAGCATTTCTTGGAAAGCCACATATTTCAAGGGAGCTCTAAATCAAGGCTGCATCGACCAGGGCCCTCTCCAAATCTCTCGCTCTGAAGTTAACGCTCATAGAGTTGAGCGTTAAGCTGAGCACAGCTTCCTCTCGGTGGTTAGGAGTCCCTGCTTTGAAATGCATGCAGAATAAAGCATGGGCTGGCTGTGCAGGGTCCGCCCTTCTCAGATGTGACGCGAGGTTGAACATGCTGCTCCAGGGCCAGCTGCCTTTCTATAGGCAAAAGGAGGAAAGGGCTGGGAGATCCTCTCCTTCATCCCACAGATGGACTGCCTGTCTCCCTGGTCCCTAGCAGTGCCATTGCCCAGGATGGGGGAGACGTGCTCGCCTTCCCTGCTGCCTTGGGTCACCAGATCTATGCTTCGATTCTCTTAGCCTGTGTGTGCACCCTGCTGTTCGGCAGAGAACCCATGAAGGAAACACAAATGGTTGGTTCAGGCACCAACCTCAAACAGGACCTTCTCCTCCATCACACCGCCCTGCTCCTGCCGTCCTCCCGAGCACCCAGCAGCAACATCTGTTTCCAGCACTAGGTGGGTGGGCATGCTCTGAGGGTCTGTCAGAACCTCAAAGGGGACTCTTGGGTGACTCCAGGAGGCAGGGGTGAAAACATCCCAGGGGTGATTCTGCCCAAAGGTCCCTGGAGGAATAAAGATAAATGAATAAATAGCATGCAAATGACAATGGGTAACCTGTCTTCTAACCAGAGCGGAGCTTACTACTAATGTGGGTAGATCTCCTCAAGACTGGCAAGGCCACGTCAGTCCAGCTAAGCTATACCTTGGTAGTTCCACAGGAAACAAATATAGGACAACTAACCCTTGAAAGAGAATCCTAGAAAGACAATGTAGGTGTGCAGGCTGGTCAACAATGTACTAAGAACTTGAAAGATAAATTCAGTCAGTCACAAACCTATTTCAAGAAACACAAGATATGGGTCAAGACAGTGTACTCAGACAGGCTACAGTCTCTCTAAGCAGTGGATTGGGCTATTCTTGGTACCATGGTCAATATATACCAGGCCCTTGTCTACCCTATAGCTGAATGTCCCTGCCTAGATATGATCCTTTATGATAAAGACAGTTCCTTCCCAAAGTGACTACCTTTAGCCCACTGATTTCGATGAGTTCAAAGGTCTTTGATTTTTATTTTTCTAATTTTGGAGAGAGGAAGCTGATGTTATGGTATAGACCAAATCACATCACCCAAAAATGTGGACGTTGAAGCCCTCACCCTCAAGGTGACTGCATTTGGAGACAGGAACCCTGGTGAGGTAACTAACTTTAAATGAGGTCATAAGACCTAATAACATTAGTGTTCTTGTCGGAGACAATGGAGAGCTATCTCCATCATGTGTGCATCAAGAGGCCAATGCTCTGAAACCCAAGAAGATTCCTCACCAGAACCTGGCCATGTGGAGACCACCATCCTGGACTTCCAAGGTCCAGAACTGAGAAGAAATAATGAGCCATGATACTCTGTTTATGGCAGCCTGAACATACTAACGTACTTTAACACAGAGGACCTGTGATTCTATGGAGCCACGGCACCTTTGGCCCTGAACCAAGGGCCCTTACCTATGTACGGGTATATCTTACAGAGGCGGACCCTTACCTATGTAGGGGTATGTCTTACAGAGGCGGACCCTTACCTATGTTAGGGGTATGTCTTACAGAGGTGGACCCTTACCTATGTAGGGGTATGTCTTACAGAGGCGGACCCTTACCTATGTAGGGGTATGTCTTACAGAGGCGGACCCTTACCTATGTAGGGGTATGTCTTACAGAGGCAGATCCTTACCATGTAGGGGTATGTCTTACAGAGGTGGACCCTTACCTATGTAGGGGTATGTCTTACAGAGGTGGACCCTTACCTATGTAGGGGTATGTCTTACAGAGGTGGACCCTTACCTATGTAGGCACCATCTTTGCTCCATAGGCGCACAGTGCTGTCCAGGGAGGATGATAGTAAGATGTTATCTCCTTCAATCAGCTCCAGACTAGCAAAATCAAAGGGGAGAAGAGCTTTGTTAAGGCTGCCTGCTCCGCAAGAAAGGGAGGGACATTGGATCCAATAGAACGGACTAGAGAAGCCAGATTCATTTTTAAAAGCCATTCTTCCCCCACCTCCTCTCACACCTCACAGCTTCCAAAATCCCAAGTCCACTCCCAAGACATCAAGTGGGGTGTATGGGAAACAACCTTGCAGGTGATAGGGTGAGTGGAAGAGCAAGTGGTCAAAAAGATCTAGCAAGTTTGGTCTCTCTCTCTCTCTCTCTCTCTCTCTCTCTCTCTCTCTCTCTCTCTCTCTCTCTCAGCACTGACTCCTTTTAAGCCTCGTATAAATCCAAAGCTCATAAACTTGCAGTAGAGTGCCAGGTCAATACAGGGAGAGCTACCCATGAACAAGAAAAACAATGACTTGGAATCTCTCCCTTTGACTCCACATGGACCACATTCATCTTGCTTCATCGGGGGCAGAATGGAAATGCAATTTTCCTCCTTGACAAGCTCGAGGGGGCTTTGGGGGGACTGATTTGATCAAAACTTGAACAATTATTTCCCTTCCTTTATGGATTACTGAGCCCTTCAAAGGGATGGTACTCACGATGTCACCATGCTGACGTGAGCCCTCCAGGATGTCACTGCTAAGAAAAAATAAAGAAGACATCTGAGTAGGATCCTGCAGGAAGGAGTCCAGTGAGGATGTGTGCCCAGTTGGAAGGGGCACTGATGTGTTGTTGTTGGGTCTTTCTGCTTCAATTCCCTAAGTGAGCACCAAGCACCTACTGTGTGCAAGACCTCCCCCCATACCACCTCTGAAAGTGTATGAAATAGGACCAGTGTAACACACTTACACAATGATTTTCCTCAGTGATTTTTATTTTGTGTGTGTAAGCACATGGCGTGCTTGGATGTTTGCAAGTGCGTGGGTACAGATGTGTGTGTGCACAGCTGTATACAGATGTCAAGACCCCAGGTGGATGTTGGCTGTCTGGCTCCGTTCCTCTTTACTTTATTTACCAAGGTGGGGTTCGCTGATGAGTCTAATCTAGCTAGCCAGCTTGCCCTGGGGTCCTCAGTCTCTGACTCCTGAGTGCTGGGATTACAGGTGGGCTGTGATGCCCACCATCCTCTCTTAGGAGAGAGGGGATGTGTGGGTGTGTGCACCTGGCTTTTGAGAGAGTGTTGGAAATACAGACCCGGTCCTCATGTAAGCATTCTCTCTCTCTCTCATAAATAATGTGTTGTTGCACAATCTTGCAAGTAAACCTCTGTGCACACTTGTCCTTTCCTCACCAAATCCCTAGAAGTAGGACTGCCATTGGCAGCACCAGACACAGGTTGTCCATGTGCCCCTCGACGGGCACTCACCCTCTGTCCCATGTTAGCTGATGTCCCCTGTCCTGCACCCTTGCTGACATCAAATGTTTGCGGGAAACTGTTGGCTGCTTTCCAAGAACTTTAAGAGCAGTCCCTCTGCACTGGGACAATTTAACTTTCCCACGAGACACTAAACCCAAAGCGATCTTATCTACGGCTTGACATGAAGAACTTCACTGCGTACTGTTGGGAGCCTGCAGCTCTGGTCCCCGGAGGCCGTACTCCCGGATGTCACAGACATGCACAAAGCCTTGCTGGTCAGCCAGGTAGGCGAGGGTGTCTCCTGCTGTCACCGTAATGCCGCTCACCGGGGCTTTCCCTCTGGACTGAGACACATGGAGGGCAAGGAGGGAGAAATGTCAGGAAGATATCAAAGCGAAGAATTGGAACCCGGCCGACATCCCGATGTGGAGGCTAGTGTCAGGGAACAAACAAGCAATGATAACAACAACACAAACCCACAGCCAGAAAGTGACCCAGTTCTTCCCCCGACTTACCGGAGTGAAGTTCGCAAGGAGGCCAGCCCCACTGAAGAGCTTCCAGAAAGCGACGGACCCTAAGTAGGAGGGAAGCAGTCAGAGGCGGGCTGCCCAGCCAACCAAGGGTTCTAGGAGTGGACTGGGCGGACCCCGTTGGTGTAGAATATTTGTTTAACCAGGCAAAGACGTGTTACATTTGTTCATGCTGCAGTAGTTAGCTATGTAAAGATATGTAAAGATGTATTGCCTTTGTGCTGATAAATTAACCTGGACTCAAAGAGGCAGGGTTAGCAACTGGTTGACAGGAAGTAGCGGGGGGGAAGCTTAGCATAGTTTTTTTGTTTTTTTGTTTTTTTTTTTTTTTGGTTTTTTGAGACAGGGTTTCTCTGTGTAGCTTTGCGCCTTTCCTGGAACTCACTTGGTAGCCCAGGCTGGCCTCGAACTCAAAGAGATCCACCTGCCTCTGCCTCCCAAGTGCTGGGAGGGTTTTTGTTGTTGTTGTTGTAGCAGTGTGGAAGGTTCCTGGATGCCAGCAAAGAGAGAAAGTTAGCCAGTTCCTAGTCTAAGTCTCTGAGCTTGCATGTTTTCACCCTGGCCTTGGAATCTCAAGTTTTGTTAGAACGGTAACGGAGGTAAAAACGGCACCCTGTGGTCTCACACTGGCGGCACATCTCTCTTCCTTATTTGCTTCATTTTCTTCAGTTAGACTGTAGGAGCACATTGGGGGGGGGGGGTGTGACACTGATGACTCAGTGGCTCCCCTCCACTAATCAGGGTGGCCTTCTTGGCAGAAGAGGGTTCCATCTTTGGCTGTTAAGGACAGTATGTACCATGCTGGCAATTAACGTCTTACAGCTGGGTGAGCGTGTGGGCGTGTGCACTGTTTTAATGAAGTACTTGTCAGAATGTACCTGGCCTAGTGACCTCACTTCTCGCCTGTGGTTTACCTGTGGGTTCAGGTAGCCAGGCTTTGTGAAGGCGGTGAGCATGCAGATCATCTCCTCTTGGGGAAGCTGTAGAACCCCGGCTCTCCTCTTAGGAGAGAGGGGGCTGCACTCCCACCAGGCGAAGCAAAACAGGATGAGGATGATTCAAGAAGGAAGCAAAGACAGCTGACCCCCCCCCCCAAAAAAAAAAAAAAAACAGCACCTGATGCCGAAGAGAACCGCAGCGTGGGGCTGAGACAAGGAGGCAGAGGTGGCCTCTCGCTGGTGACAGCCAAACACCCCGGGACCTCATAAGTACAGCCTAGCCCTCTCTGTCTCCCGGCCACAGCCTTTACCTTACACCCCGGGACCTCATAAGTACAGCCTAGCCCTCTCTGTCTCCCGGCCACAGCCTTTACCTTGTAATTTTACTAAAAATCCTAGCGCGTTTGGGGGCTGGTTTGGGCACACTTGTTACAGATGAAGCCTGAAGGGCCCGTCCCTGGGTTAATGTCACCAGCTAGCTGATGGCCCCTGCTGAGTCCTCACTTGCTTCTCCAGAGACTGTGCCAGCTCCACCGCGGACCCCAACATCCTGCTAGCTCTTCACTCCGTGACCTTTGGCCTTTCTCTTTGTTTCCTCGGGGGAGGGTAGGGGGGGTGCTACCTGTGGCTGCCTACACCAGCTTCCTTGGCATTGTGCTGAGGTGTTAGCCTGGGATCTGTTAGTAAAACCAGTGACGAAGTAGCAGAGGATGGTGCCACTCAGGCCTGGCTCACCCGACCTGGACCAGGGATGGCCTTGTCTTGGAAGTGGGAGGCTCACCTCCGGGTCCATTGCTGATGAGGGAGGCGGCTGCTGAGTCTAGCTTTGTCGCCCGAGTCTTTAGGAAGGCAAGTCGGGAAACACTTCTGTCTGGGCCTGGAAATGAAAGCAGCTCTTTTTTTGGCTTGTTTTCACAATCTCCCTGCCTTAACCCTCCCCCACCCACTCCCCCACCCCCGCCGCCGCCAACTCCATCACAGGTCCCCTCACCAAGTGCGTGAGTGTATGTGTGTCTGTCTGTCTGTCTGTGTCTCCCCCCTCCCCTCATCTGTTTCTCTCTCTCTCTCTCTCTCTCTCTCTCTCTCTCTCTCTCTCTCTCTCTCTGTCTTTCGCTCACTTGCTTGCTCTTGCTTTCTCTCTCTGATACATATATTTGACTCTCTTGCACATGGCTGCCCCGGCAGCGTTTGGAAAGCAAACAGGGACAGAAGGATAGTGGCTCCAGCAGCCTGCCGGCACTCCAACCTTCCCTCCCCCAACCCTAGGACTTCTAGAGAAAGAGAATAGGAATGTGGCCTGAGTTACAAGGCCAGCCTGAGAGATCTGAGAAGCCTAGGCAGCACAAACAGCCAAGCACCCTGGGGTGAGGGTGGGCATTAACCCAGGGTGCTCAGACACTTCCCCAAAGCATCCCTGACGGAACAACTTTGAGGGCACCGTAGTTAAGCACAGACCTTCACCGTACAGTGGCCGGCTGCTGTCAGAAGGGAGAGTCACAGGTAAGCAAATGGGAAAAAGATTTGTTCCTGACCTTAGGATCCCTATCCCTTCCTGCTTATTTTTCACCTACTTCTGAGCAAGTCTTACGGATACAGCCTTATACTGAGTGTGGGACGTGGGACAAGCAGCAGAGACCCAGACGAAACTAACACCCTCCCCTCCCCAAAATGGACACTGTTGGACAGGAGCGGACAGAATTCGGGAAGGTGTCTCCAGCGGGCTGTGTTGGCTCTGACTGTTGGAAGATGGCCTAGGCAGACAAGACACCATGGAGGAGACAAGTGCCACACCAGAACTCAAAGGACACCACCAATTCCCAAATACCTCAGCCCAGGTCTGCATCCCCAGAGCTCCCTCATCTGCCGAGGTCTGGAGCTCTCGATCGCTAGTCCTCTGGTGACCCTTAGTATGTGAAACTAAAATATTTGCCATTGAATACCAATCTTATGAACCTACCCAAGCCCCTGCCTCCAAGAGACACAAAGAATATTGTGGAAAGGAAGCCTGGGCAAAGCACAATCCTCCCATGACCTTCCCTGAGCCAGGAGGGGGTAGGGGGCTCCAGAGAAGAAATGGGAAGCTACATATAAATAAGGGGTAATATAAGGGTATTAGGAAGTGAGTGTTCTGGTAGGTGCTCCACCTCAATCCCTCTCCCCCATTTTTCTCCCCAAACTGCCTCATCTCAGAAAGCCCACCAAACACGGCTGCTCCTCCCCAAGAGATGCTCAAGACCACTCCCACAGGGTATTTAAACTGCTCCCCAGAAAACAGACATGGTTTTTCAGTCTTTCTTTCCTGTCTCCTCTCTTGGGGGAGGGGGGATGTGGAAAAT
Source organism: Peromyscus eremicus (assembly GCF_949786415.1). Lineage (NCBI taxonomy): Eukaryota > Metazoa > Chordata > Mammalia > Rodentia > Cricetidae > Peromyscus > Peromyscus eremicus. The sequence goes on along the minus strand of NC_081438.1, from coordinate 39,597,386 downwards.
CATCCAGGAGCTTTTTATCCATTAAATCTGAGCTTTTTCTAATTCGGTTTAATTTGGACTGCTGCATCAGCAGAGAGGCTTATTGGGGTGCAGAAGCCTTTCAGTGTGCCCTTGGGAAGTCATGAAGGTGAAGTCCATCCTGCCCACATCCATCCCAGGGATGGTGGCAGAAGTACAGATCATGGTTTGGAACACCCGCCTCTTTCTTACCCATGTGAAGTCTGGGAAAGTGTCCCCCCCCCCCCGCTTCCCCCCAATCCCCCCGCACCTCAGCTATCCATCTGTCACATGGAGATGACCGTCTCCTTCATAGGGTAGACCACACAAGTCCCTTATATGACCTTGCTTGAAGGCTGCGGGGTTAATGACCCCCAAAGTGCCGCTCTCAAAGCTACTCAACCCATGGTAACTGTTAACGAGAATTACCATTGGTTTAGCTCTCAAGTGTCAGGCTCCCCGTTAAGGAAAGCAGGTAGACAGCACCTGTCTCTCAGGGTCAGTGCGAGCAGCAGATAAAATAAGGTTGTGGGAAACTGGCTGATGACAGAGCTAACCGATAAGTATTGATCACTTCCCTACATAAAACTCCTTCATCTCAGATGGGAACAACTTTCCTAAACTTCGACCTGGTTGGAATCCCCTGGTCTCTCTCACAATCAAATGCTTTTTGATGTGGAAGAGGAATTAACAATCCCCATTATTCAGAAGAATGCAGCTAAAACATTAGTGCGTTAGCCGAATAACGACTTTATCTAGTCTAGCTTTGCCTTGATAACATAGCAAGCCTCTTCCCTGAGAACTCTAGTTTTTCATACAAGATGGCATCCTCTTCACCAATCCCAGGTGAGAAAGTGCTTTGGTGTGACTGTGAAGAAGCCACCAGGCTACTCCTGAATGGAAGGGTATGCCACTCTGTGTGTGTGTGTGTGTGTGTGTGTGTGAGAGAGAGAGAGAGAGAGAGAGAGAGAATGAGTGTGTGTGTGTGTGTGTGTGTGTGTGTGAGAGAGAGAGAGAGAGAGAGAGAATGAGTGTGTGTGTGTGTGTGTGTGTGTGTGTGTGAGAGAGAGAGAGAGAGAGAGAGAGAGAGAAAGAGAATGTGTGTGTGTGTGAGAGAAAGAATGAGTGTGTGTGTGTGTGTGTGTGTGTGTGACAGAGTGTGAGTGTGTGAGAGTGTATGTGCATGTGTGAAAATTTTGCCTTGTGGAAGTGTTACTGTGGCGATGGCTGGATTTGTATTTTTGTAACAGAAGGAGTTCTCAGAAAGAGACTGCTCACAGTTGACAGTCTTCACGGTAACTTGGAGCAGTAATGGTTACTGTGGACAGGGCTGTTGCAGCAGAATTGCTTCCTGAATCACCAGGGTCACATCCTTGGCCAGTGACTTTAACTTCATTTTAATGGCAAACTTCTGGAATGCAATGAATGCCATCTCTTTCCTCCCAAATGATAAAAAAGAACTGATTAGATGGTCTCATGCATCACCACCACCCAGCTGAGAATAATCTTTTTAAACACGTGGAGAAATGGGAATTAGGAGCTGACTTGGTGATGGGGCTGCAGGTAAGAATTCCCTTAGGATGTCTAGGTTGCAGGAGGCTTCAGCATCTCTAGGTGGCGCTCAAGGCGACCACGTGACTTTATTTATTTATTTGTTTATTTATTTATTATTTTAAACTCACTGTGTACCCACAGCTTGTCTCTGTATTTGGAGGAGGAGCCCTCTGTAGATCCTATACCTCTGACTTCACTTCACTTCTCAGAGCGTTATGCCTCTGGGAGCAGCTCATAAGTATTTTCTGACTGATGACTCAAAGATTTTTTTTTTTAATTGCTACTGAGTTATCAGATGCTTAAAGCAGGGATCTAATATTTGCTCGTGGTTCTCTAAGGATCTGTGGGTTGGATGTCAGGAAATGAAAGCCTTTCCTATGCCCAAACAACTAACTTCCCGCATCTCCTCCTCTCCTGTGGTTCTGTAGCAGACAACCGCTGCTTGGGAAGGACCAGCTGGGCTGTTAGGTGGAGAGGGTCAGGGAGGAAGCCTGTTTGGCTCTGGACTCTGGACTATAGCCAGTTTCCCAGCCCTGCACACACCCAGCAGGAGAGCCGGTAGACACCCCAACGTGTGCCTTGTTCAGCGTGCATGGTTGTTAAGAGGTTCGAGACTCAGGAGAGGGCTGTAACTGGGCTCAATCCCCTGCACTGAGTGCTGGACCAGGCACATGGCACGTGCTCCTCATCATTGCTTTGATGACTACAGAAATGACTGAAGCCATGATCATTAGCAGACAGAGAGGACCCTGAAGACATGGAACCAGGCTAAAAACGGTGGTGGCACACATGTTTAATCTGAGGCTAGCCTGGTCTACAGAGGGAGTTCCAGCCAGGGCTACACAGAGAAACACTGTTGAGAGAGAGAGAGAAGAAATGAAGAAATGGAGAAATGAAGAAATGGCAAACAAACCCAGTGAGCGGGGGGTGGGGTGGGGGGTGGGGGAGGTGGGGGGGTGAAGTTTTGCAATCGAATACTCAAGCCATAAGGTCAGATTGAGGACTGAGGTAGACCTGTTGTGGGCGGAGTGTGAGGACAGCATGTGTCAGGTGGATGGTAATAGAGGAAGAGGAGGAAGAGGAAGAATGGTCACAGCAAAGCTGGAGGGCTCAGGGGAACATCCTTCCTGTTGGGAGCAGATAAACGAAGACCTCCAAGAGACTATGAGATGGACTTTGATGGACAGGCGTCCAGAGATGTGGGCTGGACTTTTGAACCCTTAAGCTTTCTCCCTGCCTTGGGAGGGAAACAGGACACAAGACCAATCCCTCCCAAGCAAGAAGTGGCTCAGAATGGAGACTCCTTCAGTTTTCCAAGTTCAAGCTGATGGGAAGTGGTCTGTGTGCAGAGGCTACGGAGCCTGCCTGCCCCTTACCTACCTTCATCCACGGGGCTGGGAGGGTTCAGCTTGCAGTACATGTGGCCCGAGACGACATTCCAAACTATTATCTCTCCATCATAACTGGAGGTGGCCAGAAGAAAAGGTGGGCACTGAGCCACGCAGAGGATGTCCTCTTTGTGCCCATGGTTCTAAGAAAGAAAGACAGAGCTGAGAAATCAGATCTCCAGTCACATATGGCAACTTTAGGGGTAATTTGATCCCTAAAATCAGAAGCACAGGAGTTCTCTGGGACCTCTACCTCATCGTGAGAGACTCTCTTGTAGCATGAATCTTAAAAGGTCTTATTAATAAAAACAAACCTGGAGCCAGGTATTGGGGTGAATGCTGGAAGGTCAGAGAAGCAGAACAGGCCACAGCCACCTCTCCTTGCCAGTTCCTCAGCTGATCCTGTTTCCTCAGACTGGAAACTTCTGAGTTCTCATCCAAATGGATCTCAGCTGAACTGCTGCTCAAAAGCCTAAAAGCTTAACCAGCTCTAGTTCCTGGTCCTCACGCCTTATATACCTTTCTGCTTCCTGCCATTACTTCCTGGGATTAAAGGCGTGTGTCACCATGCCTGGCTGTTTCCAGTGTGAACTCACAGAGATCCGGATGGATCTCTGCCTTCGGAATGTTAGGATTAAAGGTGTGAGTGCCACCATTTTCTGGCCTCTATGTCTATCTAGTGGCTGTTCTGTTCTCTGACTCCAGGTAAGTTTATTAGGGTGCACAGTATTTTGGGAAACACAATAGCACCACACTCTCTCTGTATGCCAGTCACTGTGTTTCCCTGTTTGGCCCTCACCTCTAGGGCCCCAACTTTCTAAGGGAAGCAGTGTGTCCTTACTTCATCCTCTACCAGCAGGTTGACAAGGTATCCTCAGTGGGCCAAGAGAACCAAGCCGCAGGCTAAGGAGGTCTGCTTTCCCACCAGCCAGAAACTCACACGCCAGAGTAGAGGGGCCCCCAGGGCTCCCACCTGCGCTCCGCTGAGGTGTGACTGTCAAAGGGAATTGAAGCTGTGTGCTTCTCTCGAAAGGAGGCGGTTGGCACAGGTGCCTCTGCCGAAGGTGAGAACCCCAAAGTGGTGTGTGGAAACCGGTGCCGCAGAGCTCAAGGGCCCCTGGCCACGAGCGGTTCGCATTTCTCACTGTGAGCTCTTACTGTGTGATGGCAGTTGGTGTCACTCAGCTGTATTAAAATATCCTTCTACCCTTGTCCTCACGAACTTGCCACAGGGTGTCCCTTGAGGACTTGGCTTGATTGCCGAGGAGGCTCTGTCTGCTTCAACATGGATTATAACGTGAGAGTCTTGGGAAAGAGAAGCCCGATGGCTCTCCCATGATCCTCTACTGCCAGATTCCCACCCCTACCCCACTATTCCACAACGTGTGTTGAGCACTTGGGTCTGGGCTTTTCTCTGCCCTACCCCAACTGTAGAACGGTTTTCTCTTCTATTCTTAGGCTGAGTGTTTGTGTCAAAACCCTAACCGAGGTGACCGTATTTAGAGAGGTTATTGGCATCAGATGAGCTCATGAGGATGTGGTCCCCATGTTGGGATGAGTGTCCACATAAGAAGTGGAAGAGGCACACAGCTCTCTCTGTTGGGTGAGGGCATAGCGAAGAGATGCGGACAGCTGTCTATCTATAAGCCAGAAAGGGAGCCCTCACCAGAACCTGACCATGCTGGTGCCCCGCTCGACTTCAGGGCCGGACCCAGGGAAACCGATTTCTGCTCTTTAATCTTTGTAGCGTGCACACTCTGTTCGGGCAGCTCATTGGCACATTTTCCCTCCCACTTCTAATGAGCCAGCCAGTCCCATGCCCCACAGTCCTTCCCGACAACACGCTAATATGCTTCCACGCCATGCTCAAGCGTCTCCTCTTGGTCCTCATGAAGATTATCTTTCCGTTCTGAAAAAACCCTCGTAATATTCCAGCCTCCCAGATACGGCTACAGCAAAACCAGGGGCTCTCGAATCATGATCATTTATTACTTATCATGGTTTCATTTCTTAGGTCCCATGCCTCCTAGCTCCTCCGTTGCTCACCTGTCTGGGAGCGACTCAAGAATCCTATTTGTCTTTTCTCTGCCTACTAAGTGCATGAGTAGGCCAGTGCTCGATAAATGTGTGTGCATGATGGAGGGCTAAATGCATACACACTTCACTGAGCCAGGTGTAATATCCAAAGGCCATGGCTCCCCCGGGACCCTTGCATGTCACTTTATGACTTCCTTTGATGCTCACTGAACTGCAGGCTCTGTGAAGACAAGGCTGTGACAGATCTTGTTCACCATTGCGACTCCCACAAACAACACGGGTCCCCAAGAGGCACTCAGTGGATGCTGAGTGAATGAAAACATGGTTACCGGGCAGTTATTATAAACTGGGCACTGGATAAGGTCTTTCAGACCGCAGCGGAGGACAGATGAGGACTGGCTTTGTTATGTGGATGTGCTGGTTAGTTTTATGTCAGTTTGACACAAGCTGGAGCCATGAGAGGAGGAAGCTTCAGTTGAAAAAAGAATTGCCTCTACAAGTTCGGGCTGTCCGCGAGCTTGTGGGACATTTTCTTAATTAGTGACTGATGGGGGAGAGCCCCACCCATTGTGGGTGGTGCCATCCCTGGGCTGGTGGTCCTGGTTCTATAAGAAAGCAGGCTGAGCAAGCCATGGGGAGCAAACCAGTAAGCAGCACCCCTCCATGGCCTCTGCATCAGCTCCTGCCTCCAGGTTCCTGCCCTGTGTGAGTTTCTGTCCTGACTTCGTTCAGTGATAAATGGGGGTGTGGAACCATAAGACAAATAAACCCTTTTCCCCACCCCTCCAAGTTTCTTTGGTCATAGCATTTCATCATAGCAGTAGCAACCCTAACTGAGACAATGGAGTCTGTATTCTAGCGATATTTGCCCTCTGGAATATTTGTAGGGCACAGAAGGTAAGTGGGGTAGTGGCAGACAGTTGGGCAGGGTGGCCTTGTTTTCTGTATGTCTGTCTTATTGCTTTGGCACCCAGACAGTTTTGAAGGAAGTCATTCGTCCCTGGGAAGCTGGAGAGAGCTGGGAACATTCTGATCCCTAGCAAACATTGCAAGCTGTTCCCAGCTCTGGGCCTCTAATTAGCCACAGAGAGTCAGGAATGCCATGACACCATGAGTACAGTTTGGCTTACCAAGAAGCAGCAGGAAACGAACGCCCACACCTCCCCACCTGAGCTTCCCGCACATGGGGACTCCCAGCCTCTTGGGGAGCAGCTTGGAACCTTGTCCTCTGGCCTTACCCCACAACTTGAAAACTGGGACCATCACCTTTCCCAGAGCGGAGGCCATGCACCTTAGTGCACCTTGTCCTACATGGGCAGAAATCTTGCCGTACATAGCAGAGGCTTCTGGGAAACTGAGCATGTGTGGCAGGCTCAGAAAATGCAGGCTAGCCCCTTGAGTGAAGGAGATCTTCACAGTGTGCTACTGTGTGCCCTGAGGACCAGGTAGTGGACTGGGGCTCACCAGGTCATCCTGCCAGTGGGGTTGAGGCTTCCAGAAATGATGAAAATCACCAGGTATGTCCTGTATCCAAAGCCAAACAGGACACATTGTGTGAGCCATACAATGAGCTGCCAACACACTCACAACTTCAGAGAGAAGGTGTTGGCACATTTCATAACCCTACCCCTCACCCCGCCACGGATGCAAATTTTTGAAATGTCAAAGCAAATTCCCCAAGTGCCAGTGGGAAGAAAAAGCAATCCACTCCTGACGTCTGGGTGATTGCATTTCAGCAAATCATATGTCAACTGACGAGCTCTTCTTGGATCCACTGCATAGCTTTGCGTTCATAATAAGACCCAGAGCCGTTTCATGGGCTAAACCCAAAGCCATCAGCCTCGAAAGCTGTAATACCAAAGGACAAATTCAGTGCTGAAACTTCCCAGGTATTCATTTCTCAAATCACTCTCAGGATGCAAGGCTTAGGCTGTGAAATATAGTGAACTTTCAAATGAATAAGGAGACCGGACAGAGTTTAAATGCATTCGGAAGTCCAGGACCGCCTAGCATAGCAAGCAGGTTAATAAAATGTCACAGGTAGATTTAAAACTTAGTTTTGGGCAGTACTTTAAACTTCGGTCTCTTAAGCCTCTCCATAAAGAGGGATTTTGTGTCTGTAGAGATGCCTATAGAGATGCCTATGGGGGAACTTTCATTTCCTCTTCTTGGTTGGAGAGGCTCTAGGATGCATTAAAAACAGGCCCAGAGGAAGGAAGAAGTAAAAACCAGCCTTCCCCTAAGACCCCTGTCTTTGCAAGCAGGCTGGGAAACCCCTCGGGCTGGGGAGGAGGAGCCGAGGAGGAGATGTGGGTGGGGAAGCAGGAGAAAGTGTGAGTCATTGAGTGGAACTCAAGACCAATGCAGGTACCCCAGACAGCTTTCTAGCTAGAACATCCCCTCAGGGAGAACACCGGGAAAATACTGGGGGTGGGGGAGGGGATCTTTCAAAAGAAATGAAGGGAGGAAAGGATAAGGAGAAATAAAGAGGGAATCCTGTGTGTGTCACAGAAACGTGCTCAAAACGACTCTTAAAGGAGAGGCAGGGTGCTGGAGAGATGGCTCAGAGGTTATGAGTGTTAAGAGCACTCACTGGCTGCTCTTCCAGGGGGCCTGAGGTCGGTTCTCAGCACCCAAGCCAGGCAACTGTTTCTAACTCCAGCTCTCGGGAGCCAATGCCTCTGGCCTCTGTGGACACCTGCACTCACATGCATATACCCACATACGGACACACCCACACATAATTAAAAATAATAAAAATACTGAAAAGGAGAGGGAGGGAGGAGGGTCAACCCGAGAGGAGGGCTTTTGAAATGTCTTCATTTGTTGCATTTTACTTACAAAATATACATTTATTCTTCTGTCCCATCCAACAGCTATGACACACCTAAGACAAGAGCAAAATGTTACATTTTTACACTTCAACTTCCTTTTGTTTACTTTTATATATAGAATTAACTTTGTGGTTTAACTCTGCCCTATCCACACGATCAATGAAAAGACAGGAGCTTTTCCCAATGCTTATGGAGAACAATGGGAAATGTAATTTGGTAAATCAGGGTCGGTTGCTAAGCATCAGGACCCAGAAGCAGGCCATCCTGTCATTTCTGAGGTCTACAGACTCCCTGTGAGCCGCCGAGTTTCTGGGAATGACTTGATCTTTAGAGCATGTCTGACATGACCCCTGACCCCAAGCAAGGCTAGTCACAGAAATGGCCCAAGGATTGTTTCACTGTCTTAGTGTTCAGGAAGGAATTACTGTGTTTTTATTCTTTGATTTATGGTGGTTGAAGTTATTTGTTCCACTCTCTGATTTGTTACTTTGAATTTTAAAAAATTTCATTACTTCTATTATTACTTATCTTAGGACTATGGGGTGTTATGCCTGCATCTATGTATGTATAGATATAGATACACCACATGTATCTCTGGTACCCATGGAGCCCAGAACTGGGTCCTCTGCAAGAACAGTCTGCTCTTAACTGCTGAGCCTCTGGGCTCACACAGTAGCCATCACACAGTGAAGAGCACTGATCGTCCTTGCAGAGGACCCAGTTTTGGTTCCCAGCACCCCTATCAGGTGGGTCCCAACTGTCTACAGCTCCAGTTCCAGGGCATCTGTCTTATGCCCTCTGACTTCCATGGACACCTGCACACAGGCCATGCATACTTCTGCATAATAAATAAGTCTTTAAGAGAAAAAAGAGGTGGGTCTTCGTTGGAGGAATGGGCCAGTGGGGTTTGCCTTGTGTCTGTCTCCTTTTTCTTCTGAGTTGTCCTGATGGGAGCATCTCTCCTCTCTCGTTGCCTGTCTACCATGATGTTTCCACCTTGCCACAGACCTCAGCTGATGATGGACTGAGACTCCAGAAACTATGGGACAAAATCCTCCTCCTCTTATCACAGGTATTTTTTTCACAGCGATGAAAAGCTAACTAATACAACTAGTTTTTTTTTCCCAACTAGGATAGGGAAAAAAATTTTCCAATTAAATATAACTCAATGTTATATATGAAACTCACCTGTTTTGATTCACCTCCATGTAGGTACAATCACAGACCTCACTTCGGTTTTCATCTAGAAATACATTATTATCTTATGTCAAACATTTTTCTGGATTAACTCTTGCTTGATTCAGCTTTCGTACACTATCCTCATCTGCCCGATGATCAGAACAAACTCTTTGTCATCTACTTTCTGGTTTTCAGCACAGGGTCAAGTGTCTCCTGGTCATTAGAGCGCCATTCACTTGTGGCCACCTTCCCTGTCTGATTCGGCCCCTGATCGCCTACAGAAGAGGTTCTCCTGATCCGACCCAATTGCACCTGACACTAGGTGAGTGAATAGGCAGATGGTCATGTGGAGGTCAAAGCAGATTCAGGAATGAGGCTTGTGAATTTAGCTTCGTGTCTCTTTCACCTTGACTTTATTTATTCCTCTTTAATACTTGAAGCATCTTATTTGCTCTGTTAGCATTTTACAGGCCAGAATCAGAGATTTTTTTTTTTAAACCAAGGATCACATGTGAATGAATGAGTAGCCTTGGGCTGGTTTAGGACATATATATGAGACTGGCGTTTGATTTCTGTGATTGTGTCCCCATGAAATGCAAGCTCAGAAACATTAAAGGACGTGGAATAGAGAGAAGGGGATGTGGAGATGTCCCCCACGTCGCAGGCTCTGTCTCACTGGGTCAGTGCCCGCCCGGTCGTGAGTCAGTGCGTTACGGGGAGCATTGCTGGAGTAGCCCAGCCTCACTTGCCGTGCCGAAGCGTGTGGAGACAGTGTCCGCTGTTGTAGCTCCACATCTTCAGACAGCCGTCTCTGCCCCCAGTCACGAGCCTAGGAAACAGATTGTCCCGCTAGGGTGACACGACCCAGGTCACCCTGCTGAAAGGTTCATGACGCTAGAGGAAGGGTGTACCTTCTTCCGCTGGAGTCAAAGGTCAGGCAGGTGACACCGGCATTGCCATGAGTCCCAATAAATTCAGATACCTGTCTTCCTGTCTCAAAGTCCCACACTTTCACTACCTGTATAAAACGTTGAAAGAAAGATGGCTTAGAGACAATGGCTATCAAATCAAAGGAAATTTGCATTTAGAGGTCTGGGGACATAAATATTAAAGAGGACAGTTTAGAGGAGCTGGAGAGATGGCTCAGAGGATGAGGGATTCAGCTCCCAGCACCCACATGGCAGCTCACGACCATCTCTAACTCCAGTTCCAGGGGATCCAGCGCCCTCTTCTGGCCTCTGCAGACAGTACACACATAGTACACAGATACACATGCAGGCAAAACACCCAAACAAAACAAATAAAAATAAATAAATGTTTACCTAGAACGTGTCTGTACGTCCACACAAGTTGGCTTACTTGAGTGTATTCATTTGCTAGCACAACCATAGTAAACTGCCATGACTATATCACTTCAACAACGGCAATGCTTGGTTTCGCAGTCTGGAGGGTCAATGTCCAGAGTCAAGGTGTTGGTGGTTGTTATAGAGTTAATTGTCAACTTGACACAATCTGGACTCACCAGGGAAGGGAGTCTCAGTGAGGGACTGTCTAGATTAGGCTGGCCCTTAAGCTTGGGTTAACTGAGGTAGGAATGCCTGTCCTGAATGTGAGAGGCACAGTTTTTTGCATTGGTCCTGAACTGAGTGAAGAGCTAGACTCATGCTTCTGAACTGTGGATGTGATGTAACCTAGGCTCACACTTCTGGACTGTGGATATAATGTGACCTAGGCTCACACTTCTGGACTTTGGATGTGATGTGACCCAGGCTCACACTTCTGGACTGTGGATGTGATGTGACCTAGGCTCATACTTCTGGACTGTGAATGCAGTGTGACCTAAGCTCACACTTCTGGATTGTGGATGCAGTGTGATCTGAGTTCACACTTCCGGACTGTGGATGCAGTGTGACCAGCTGTCTGCAGCTTCTGCTGCAATGACTTCCTGGCAGCACTGGGCTGTAACTTGAAATGTTAACTTAAAACAAACCCCCTGTCCCTGAAGTTGCATTTGTCAGGGTATTTTATTTAAGCCGCTGGAAAAGAAACTGTGACAGTGGGATTCATTTCCTGTACCTTCTAAACTTCCGGTCTTAAGACCTTCAGCACAATTGTTCCTGCAATTAGTCTCTCTCAGGCCCGTCCCTTGAGCAGGCTTTGAATGAGAGCCCTCCTCCCGGGAGTCCAATGTCCTCTCTCTTGATGGCTGAAGTCAGTCCCCACCACAGGGGGGGGGGGGTGTTCATTTGAGGTAGGCTTAGAGCCAGCTCTCCAAGTCCTCTGAGCAGACAGTGGATTAGAGTTTCAACCAATTCTTGAGAAGTATTTGCTTTACAACATACAAGATAATCACAAGGATATAGTACTCCCAGGATGGATGTTCCTTCCTAGTAACTCACGCTGGGAGCCACTGGGGAGACAGCAGGTTCTTCCACTTGATTCTAAGCAAAGACTGTCCAAACAATGCCGGATCATTAACAGAGCAGAACTGAATGTTCATCCCCCTGTTGACTTCCAGGAACAGGATGTCAGCAGAACACACAGCTCAGCTTTCATGGGAAGATGGAGGCTACCTCACAAACATGTCGTTGCTAAGATATCAGGAATGGGTACTTACGGATGCTTCGCAGCAGCTGACCACATGCCTGAAGGCTGGGTTGTACCTGCAGCAGACCACAGGCTCTTGGTGGGAACGTACTAGGTGGGGTTCTGGGTCAGATCTTGTTCATGAAAAACAGAGACAATGAACAGCTGAGGTGATGACAGGCCAGGGATACCTGGAGGGGACTTATCTGTTGCTTCATTACACAGTGGCCAGCAGGAGAGGCTTGGGGCTCAAATGATGGATCTAGAAACCTGGGGAAACTGCCTAACTGCTCAACACTGCCTAACCTGCAATATAGGGGTAGTAACACCTGCTCTAAAGCATGGTAACAGGGTGTGCTGGCTGGTTTTTTATGTCAAGGAGACACAGGCTAGAGTCATCAAAAAGGAGGGAGCCTCAACTGAGAAGTTGCCCCCATAAGAATTGGCTGTAGGCAAGCCTGTTGGGCATTTTCTTAATTAGTGATTGATGGGGGAGGGCCCAGCCCATTGTGGGTGGTGCCATCTCTAGGCAAGTGGTCCTGGGTTCTATAAGAAAGCAGGTTGAGCAAGTTGTGAGGAGCAAGTCAGTAAGCAGCACCCCTCCATAGCCTCTGCATCAGCTCCTGCCTGCACGTTCCTGCCCTGTGTGAGTTCCTGTCCTGACTTCCTTCAATGATGAACAACGATGTGGAAGCATAAGACAAATAAACCCTTTGCTCCCCAAGTTGCTTTGGTCATGGTATTTCATCACAGCAACAATGACCCTAACTAGGACACAGGGACTAAATAGGAAGAGATACGGGCATCTTCTTAGAACAGCACACGTATGATAAGGCACACTCAGAACACATGTGATTGACACATGATGAGTTACAATGACTGCTAAAGAAGAAAACAGAGAGCATGCACTTCCGACTGATTGATTGATTGATTGATTGATTGATTGATTGATCGAGACTGGTTCTCCTGTAGCTCAGGCTGTCCTCAAACTCAAGATCCCTCTGATTCTGTCTATTGAGCCATAACAGGATCATAGGTGTGTGCTACCACAAGGGGCTATGCAGGAGGAGTGGGATTTGATGACTTTCAGAATCATCTAGAGTTCTGAGTATTTAGATTTTCTCCCAAACAGAAAACAAATTAGCACACTATGAATCCTTGTGCCCGGAAAGTGACACTTGTGACACTTCTCAACTGTCACAGGGACGAGGCCAAGCAGGTCCGGCACGCCCAGTGCCACTGTGACTCCATGGGTACCCAGGCGTGAAGGGCACAGCAGAGCAAACAGAGCCTGGTTCCATCAGCTGCCTCAGGGAGGCCAGCACTCCACAGCAGCTCAAGCCCCGTGGCTGGATTTCATCGTCTGCAAAACACAATCTCTTATGGAAGTGTGAGGAATAGTTATGAGGAAATGGATATACATGTTGGCATGCAGTGGCTGTAACACCGAACGCTAATCCCATGTGCAGTCTGCCAGCCGCATCCCTCTTCATGGCTCTTCCATGGGGAATCCCCTAGTGTTGCTGCAGGAGAAAGGCAGAGCCTCCCACTCATCTGAAGCCTCAGGTGTGATGCTCAGACTCCTCTCCAAGAGAGAGCAGCCTGTCCTGGGGCTTTAGGAGGTGTGTGTGTGTGAGGGGGTGGGAGGTGGGGGAGACTGGCCCAGGCAGAAGGAGCCAGGAAGTCTACAGAAAGGAGGCACAAAGGGAAAGGCAGGAAAACTCTGGGTCTGGTGGCTGGTCTGACCCCTTTCCCAGGTGCGGGGGCAGGGGGGGGCCGGGGCGCGGGGAACTTATGCAAATGAGGATTAGGTAACTCTGGGTTGCACAGCTCCTGAGTGACAAAAGGGATGGGGTGGGCTGGGACAGGGGACACCACCTGGCAGCTCAGTGTTAGCACCAGAGACTGAGATTGTGTTGGCCACGAAGCACAATCCCCACCATTGCATTCCAAAAGAAATCAGTCAAGTGGGCTGTTTGTTCTCCACGGTTCTGCCACGCAGGACAAACAGCAGTTTGATTGGCAGAGGCTTCCCTTTTGAGCAGGCTGATTTGGCTGTGCCAATCATTCAGCAGGGGCTCTATTTGAGTTTTCTGAGCCATTCTCCCAGGCCGCACGGCTTCACCGAGGTTAGAAAGGGAGCAGATGGCCAAGACCAAGGCCACACGAGATGCCGTGAAATGTGCTTGCTTTTCCATGAAGTTAACTTAAAAACTATTTGTAATTATGTGTACATGTGTATCTGTGTGTGGGCTTATGCACATGAGTACAGATGCCTGTAGGGGCCAGAGGTGACAAGTCCTTTAGGACTAGAGTGACAAGCAGTTGTGAACCACCCAGTGTGTGTACTAGAAACTGAGCTTGCGTCCTTTGCAAGAGCAGCGCATCCTCTCGGCCACTGGGCCATCTCCAGCCCCTTGAAATTTACTCTTTTGTTGTTGTTTTTGTTTGTTTGTTTGTTTAGTTTTGTTTGAGACAGGGTTTCTCTGTGTAGTTTTGGTGCCTGTCCTGGATCTCACATTATAGACCAGGCTGACCTCGAACTCACAGAAATCCTCCTGGCTCTGCCTCCCAGTGCTGGGATTAAAGGCGTGCGCCACCACCGCCCAGCCTTTGAAATTAACTCTTAACATGCAGTTTGATCTTTGAGTACAGCAAATGGATTAAGAACCCCAACTCCCGACTCCCCCAACTGCCATGCCTATGTTCACAAATCAAGAGAAAGCATGGGGAGGGTAAAGATCTCAATTTGGGGCACAGGAAGCCAGTCACCATTGTGAGACAGTTTCTGAAACACACAGGCTATGGCAGTCACTGTACGGATTTTCTGCATCCTTGTCTGGTGCTTTGGATTCTCAGAACTGCTGAACGCTGGTCAAAACAGAACAGAGCTGTGGTGGGGAGGAGGGATGTACGTTGTGAAGCCAGGAGGAGTAACAGGGGATTAAGTGGGCCATGTCGGGCTGGAGAGATGGCTCGGAAGTTCAAAGCACTGGCTGTCCTTCCAGAGGACCTGGGTTTGATTCCCAGTATCCACATAAAAAATAACAAATAGAAGAAGAGCGGGCCACACTTGTCTGGCTGTCATGAGGTCCATGCTTTTGGGTTACCGAGATCCTTGCAGCTCTCAAAGCATATGCCAAGCACCCCACTACTCATGGTGGCACCCCACCACTCATGCTGGCAGGGCAGGGGGCAACTCCTTTCCCACAGAAGGGCATGGCCTGTTCCATAGCCTCTGGGCCTCTTAGGGCATGGAGAATGCTTCTTTGCGGGCTGTGGGAACGGGTATCAGGAAGTACATGTCCTTTTGCCTGAGGCTTTGTTTTAAATCAATTAACTATTAATTAATTGTGTGTATGAGTGTTTTGGCTGCATGCATGCATGTATACCACACAGGTGCCTCACGTCTGCAGAAGTCAGAAGAGGATCCCCTGGAACTGGAGTTACAGATGGTTGTGAGTCGCCATGTGGGTGCTGGAAACTTAACCCCGGTCCTCCGCAAGAACAGCCAGTGCTCCTAACTCTTGAACCATCTCTCCAGGCCCCTGTCCTTTTTGTTTGTTTGATTTTTTTTTATACAAAATATTTTGGTTCCCCTGCCTCAGCTCCCCCCAGCTCTTCCCCAGGATCTCCCACCTCCTCCTCATCTCCTCTCCACCTCTTCCCACCTCCTCCCACCTCCTCCCAGCTCCTCCCTACCTCCCCACCCACCCAAATCCACATCCTTTCCAGCTCTCTCATTAGAAAACAAACAGGCATCTAAAAGAGTAGGCAAACAAATTTGAATGGGACAAAATTCAAAACAAACTTGGGTAGGACAAAGCAAGCAAGCAAGCAAACAAACAGAAAAACAGAAAAACAGAGAGCCAAAGACAAAGCACAAGAAACACACGCAGACATAGAGACACACAGAAATCCCCTAAAGACACAAAACATTCCGTGAGATGGAACCCATCTCCGATACTTGGCTCGGTGGCCAAGAAACTGAGACTAGGGACCTGGGGGGAAACTACCACTGTCCTGCTAAAGGAACATAGCAACAGAATGTCTCCTAAATAATCCCGCAATGTTCGTAGATCAGAAGCTTGTTCCTGCAGCAGATGGGAATCAATGCAGGGGCCACAGTTGGACCGTGCGCAGAGAGTGAGAGGCCTCAGAGCACCCCTAAATGGGATGTCTCCATCAAATCCTTCCCCTCACAGCTCAAGGAACCCCGTGGAAGAGGAGGCAGAAAGAGCCAGAGAGGATGGAGAACACCCAGGAAACACGGCATTCTAAGCACATCAGGACTGATGCACACGTGAATTCACAGAGACTGGCAGCGTGCACAGGACCTGCATGGGTCTGGGCCTGACGGGATCCCAGTGCTGAGGGCGGAGGTGGACGCAAGCCCACGTCCCTAACCCAGAAGCTCTCTCCTACTGACAACCAAATGAAAACTTAGTTTTCTCTAAGGGAGTTTCACTTGGTATATGAACCACTCTTAAGGCCGGGCGGGCCCCACCCACGGCCAGCAGAAGATGGCCAACACAAAACACACTCAATGGCGTCTTTGGAGGTTCTTTGTCTCATAATGCTTTGTCTAGACATTTTTCTTTTCTTTCTTTCTTCTTACCCTACAGGCCTTTTGCTTATATTTTATAGTTTCCATTTTTTTTTTTTTTTGTTTCTAGGGATTTCTGTGTGAGTCAATTTGTGTGTCTCTATGTCTGTAAGTGTTTCCTGTGCTTTTTTCTTGTTTTATTTTTTAATGTACAGCTCCCTCTCCCCTTCGATTCATTTCAGCAGGGGGTGGGTGCCAAGAGAAGCCAGAAGACTGCCGTCTCCCAGAGGCAGGATGTCTCTTTTTTGCTCCTGGCTCCCATGCACCCTGGCAATCCCTTCCCAGCTCCTGGCTCCCTAATTATTCATCTACAAAGGTTTGGACTAGATGACCCCTGTACACCGGATGCTACTGTAAGAGCAGAAAGGCTTAGTTCGGGTAGGGCAGAGACAGGCAAGGACCTGGAGCCAACTGATGTCAGTGTGCAGGGTCCTCTCCGAGTGTGTAAGACCAGACAGGGACAGCCCAGGCAGGGCAGAGGTGGAAGAGAAGGCAAGGGGCCACAGATTCTTTGTCAAGAAGGCAATGGTGCCGTAGCTGGGGGTTGGAGTAGGGTGTGGGGGTCTCAAGGAATCTAGAACACATGTGGGATCCAGGAGACTGCACTCTCAAGGCATTACAGGCCCAGGCACTGGGGAAGAGAATCCTCGGAGGGCCCCATTCCAGCTCTGTCTTGTCACTGGGCATGTGCTCCGTGTATGGCTAGCTTGTTTTATGGATAGGGGTTCTAAGACATGGGGCAGGGCAGAAGTGATGGCCCTGTGGGAATGCCAGACCCCCAGATCTCTGCTCAGCTTCTGCCTTTGGATCTGACTTCTGCTCCCATATAATGAATCTTTATGGACCACAGGCTTACGGCCGGTGGATGGGACAGGCCCAAGGTGAAGTCAATACTGGATAGTGCAGGTTACTCCAATGTTGCTAGAGGGAATGTTAAAAGGTCCTCATCAAATATAAGCAGAAGGCCCAGGACTGCAGTTTCAGAGCGTGGGACATGAATGGTAGAGCACTGGGTAGAATACTGACCATGCCATTGGAATTCTCTAGCACCCTCTAGAACATTCTGCACACAAAACTCAGACAGATGGCCCCATACCCTACTTTCAGGTGAAGAAGAGCCAGGGCATCTGTGGCCACACACAGGGCTCTAGGTCCAGAGAGGTAGAGGCAGGCTGCCAGTTCGCCCTTGATGCCACTGGCTTTGGAAGAGGCTGTAAAGCAGCAGCCATGGGTCTCCAGGTCCCAGATCTGTGGAGGAAATGGGGGGAAGTAATAGGTTTTGTTTTTTCTTCTTCTTTTCCCTTTAGATAGATTCCCTATGTAACCCAGGCTGGTCTCCGACTCTAAAGCCTGTGTGGGCCACACACTCAGCTAGTTATACGTTTTGTCCGTTTGTTGTTCTTCCACAGCTGTTGCCTGTTGTGGGGTCTGGAAATGACCAGTCGCCCCCTTCTCCCTGGACACAGCTCTCATGGGAAGCTGATGGCATGGATCTGATTTGTGATACCTTAATAATCAAACCTGTTCCCAGTTCTTTTTTTTTTTTTTAGTGTGCATTGGCGTTTGGCCTGCACGAAGATGTCAGGCACCCTGGACTTGGAGTTACAGACTGTGAGCTGCTATGTAGGTGCTGGGAACTGAACCTAGGTCCGCTGGAAAAGCAGCCAGTGCTCTTAACCACTGAGCCATCTCTCCAGCCCCCTGTTCCCAGTCCTTAATACAAGAATACATTACCAACCAAGTCATCGGGCAGATATTTGGAGGACATGGGGAACAGACTCCTGTGTGGCTGTTGTTTGAGGATAAACAACCCAGTGTCCATCTCCCTGTGGTTCCGCCTAACACCTGGGCAGCCTCACGCAATTTCCTCCCAGCTCTTTTCCTCATCGCAAAATAGAGAGACAATCCTGCCTACTTTATAGTGTTGCTTAGAGAAATTAGAAAACTGATTAAAGAACAGAGTGCTTAGAGAAGTGGGTAAAATACAGTAACGGTACAACACGATTAGAGTAACCCCGCTGTCAATCATTGTTAGGCTTGTAAGTCATGCCGTGGCTCTGGCGTTCTATGAGCAGACTGTGAGCTGGTGAGGGCTGCAGTAGCTAAGAGGAGCAGCAGGGGCCAAGCCCCAGACTGGGGAGACCATGACAGTCACGGGCACTGGCTGGCCCGAGAGCTGACACGCACCCTCTGTGTGTCAACTGCTTTGAGTCCTGGTCCCTTTCACTTTGTGTCATGGGTGAATTGCTACCCTCCCTTCAAATGGCGAATAACCCCAGTACCTCAGGACGGGGATCCATTTGGAAATGGGGATGTTGAGATAGAAGTAGTGAGTGAAGATGAGGCCATCCTGGAGCAGGCTAGACTCCGATATGATGGGTGAGTTTGCAGGAAGAGGAGAGTTAGAGAGAGATGCACAGCGGGAAGACAGTACATGAAGATGATGGCAGAGATCAGGGCAGTGTATCTGCAGCCAAAGAGTACCACGATTGCCAGAAGACTACCAGGAGGTAGGCAGGGGCCTGGGTCCAGCCCACCTTCACAGCCCTCCAAAGGACCCAACCCACCCGACACCTTGGTCTTGGGCTCTTAGCCTCTGAACTATAAGCCAGTACATTTCTGTTATTTATCCCACTCTGTCTCTGGTACATTGTTATGGCTACCCATGTGAGTCAGCTTTCTATCACCATTATGAATGCCTAAATTTATGAAAACTAAATTTAGAGAGAGGAAGGTCTCTTTTGACTCACAGCTCCAGAGGATACAATCCAGTCTTGGTGGCCTTGCTGTTTTTAGGCCTGTGGCAAAGCAGCGCCTCATTGGCAGGGGCATGGGAGAGGGGGGATGGCAC
Source organism: Peromyscus eremicus (assembly GCF_949786415.1). Taxonomy (NCBI): domain Eukaryota; kingdom Metazoa; phylum Chordata; class Mammalia; order Rodentia; family Cricetidae; genus Peromyscus; species Peromyscus eremicus. The sequence continues at coordinate 39,578,354 of NC_081438.1, read as the reverse complement.
ACAGAACTGCTCACCCTATGGCTAGGTAGCAAGAGAACAAGTAGGGGACAGGATCTCCCCATCCCCTTCCAGACCATGCTCTCAACAACCTGAAGAGCTCCCACTAGGCCCCTTAGAGGTTCCACTACCTCCCAATAGTTCTGTGCTGGCGACTAAACCTCTAATACTCAGGTCATTGAACCAAACTATTGTACAACCTCTCAAACTAGTGCTCTTGATCTCTCTTTATTGATTATTTACACGGACAAGTGTTAAGTCTGTATATGTGCATGTAACTGAGGTTAGAGGCATCCAAGCTGCCTGATGTGGGTGCTGGGAATTGAACTCAGGTCCTCTGTGTGAAGACCACATGTTTTTAACCACTGTGCCATCTCTCCAGCCCCGAACTAGTGCTCTCTTACACACTTTGGGAGGCAGAGGTTATCTGTTGACTCCAAGAGAAGTTCAGAATTTACAGGCTAAGAAGTAGCCAAGACAGCAAACTCTAGCAAGAGTGAGCTCAAGAGCCTGGGCAGAGCAATGTCTTCTCCTTGGCTCAGCTGCCAGACACCGGCCGTCTGAAGTCCTTGTCTCTTAAGCTGCACTCCAATCCTTCGAATTTACACTCTGCTTACTTTCCATTTGTTCTCAGCTGAACTGTGAGCAAACTGGCCATCCCTGGATCCATCCTGTCCCTGGATTCCTGTGCTGCTGTGCCTCCTGTGAAGCCAGCGTGGGGCCCCAGTATTGACTCCCTGTGGAAAGGGCAGCCCCAAGAGTGGCTTGCTTGAGAGACAGCCCCTCCCCTCTCTCTGCTGTGGATCCCTTGCAGCACACTCATTTGGCTGGGTGGAAGGTTGACCCACACAGTCATTATCAGCTCCCCTGCTGTGGGAAGACTTTACTCCCTGATTTCTTCTCACTTCCTGTGATGAGGTGCCATGATTTGAACATGCTTCTGAAAGTCTCTATTGCAAGCTCAGCCCCTAAGTTTATATGTTAATGATATCTAAAGGTAGGCAATTGGGGTTTGGTGAGGTCATGAGGATAGGGCTCCCATGATGGAGTTAGTGGCTCCATAAGGAGAGAAAGAGAGAGGTAGGGGTAGCTTGGTGGTGCCTGCCTGGAATGTGTGAGACCATGGGCTCCCTGCTGGGCACCTAAAATGTTTTGAAAAGCCAAGAAGGGAGACCTAAGCTAGCACATTTGCCCTGCCTGACCATGCGATGCCTCTCACTATACTGACCCAGCAAGAAGACCCCAATTAGATGCCAGTGTCATGCTCCTGGATTTCCTAGCCTTAGAACCGTAAACCAAATGAACCTGGGCTCCTTTGTAAATTGATTCGTCTCAGGTATTTTGTTACAGCACCAGGAAGTGGACTAATAATACATAAGGTTCCCGAGAGGAACACAGGAAATTCTGGAATCTGGGAAGTCATCTCAGGTAGGATGAGTTGGTGCCTGAGACCCATGAAGGAAAGGAGGGGAGACACTTGTTACATAGACGTTCAGACTGAGTCATCAAATTGGCATCACATTCCCTGTCACACACACAGGCGACATGAAAGAGAACAGCTTTCTACAGCAGGAGCTCAGGCGGAGGTCAACATCTACTGAGAAGCAGAAGTGAGAGGCTTGGGCAGAGGCCCATTTTTGAAGCCAGCTGTTCACCAGTTCACCCAGTGACTTCCTTTCTGTGGCCAACAAGGCTTCTGTGGCACTCACCCTACTGAATTTTACCCATGTCTCTTGGAAATATGGTGTGTAACATATGGTTAGTAACACACCATGCAGTGAGCCCAGTATATCCACTGCCTCTAACAAGGTCACTTACTCTGCAAGGTGGGTCTTTCTCCCATATTGGGAAGGAGTAAAACACTACAGAACTAAGTCGATTTAGAAGGAATGAGTGATTCACCCAAGTCATCTGGCTTGTGTGGTTTCTGAGTTTAAACTCGGGATTGTGTGTCTCCAAAGCTTTCTGTCACCCTCTCCTGAATCCACATCTTCTCATCCATTTGCAGAATTGTTGCTGGGAAGAGGGCCACCAATTAAGGCATGTGCCACTTCCCATTCACCCATCATGGCCGTGAACTTGGCATGGACTGTAAGAAGAGGTGGCCGGAGTTAGAAGGGGCAGCAACATCCTTTTTACCTGCCTCTTGGCCTTGGATGAAGAGGGTGGGGCCTCTGGCTGGAGAGACACCAGCCCTTGGATGGGAGCACTCACTCACAGAGGTGCTGGGTTAACATGGACAGAAATAAACCTATTGTCTTAACCTAGAGAAAACCCGGCATGTGCTTAAGAGAGGTTCCCATGTTGTGCTAGCTAGCACGCCAAGCTGCCTTCCTTAGAAAAAATAACTTTCCCCAAATTCTAATGCCGGTTGATAAAAGACAGCCCTGTTTGTGGCTTGTGGCGTCACATTTATAGACTACCAAGTGAAAAAGGCAATCCAAATCTGTCACTGTATTCCCTGTTAGAGAATGCCAGAAGCCAGCAGCCTCCTGAAATGTTTGTATGTCCCCATGATTTGGAGGAGTAAAATATTTGGGCTGAAAAATAATTCAAAGACTGAAGACTCTCTGCTCAGGCATGCTAGGCATCGAGCGGTTTGTCTCCTAGTTGATTAGCTGTTATTCGATAGGAATAGTGCCGTCTGAAATAACTTACACACCATATTTCCAAGATGGGATTTCAATATATTTTAAACACACATTGGGAAGCTATTCAATATGCCTGACTCATCGTGGGCAAGATGCTAATCTTGTAATCACGAGTTGAGATTGGAAGAAAATGGAGAGGCGATGGGAGAAGAAAATAGGATGGAAGACATGCCCCCACATACAAAATTATGATTATCCGAGAGCCGCAAGATTCAAGGGGGGGGGAAAGCTCATTAAAAACTTGGAGTCCTCCACACGGTGACTTTGGATGAAGCCTTTAGATGAATTCGATTTTCAAAATAAATCAAACAGTGGAGCTCATAAATCTCATCATTTTATTCAAGTTTGCTCAGAGGATGGAATGGCTGGCGGTTGGGCCCCAGCTACAGTGCTGGCTGCACTCTGCACACCTGGTTGTATAGAACCACTTTCAACCTCACGGCAGGGTGGACCACGCTCACTGCCTGGGAGCCATGTTGGACCCACACGGAGAAGTCGTAGCACATCACAGGCGCGGCACACAGTCTTTGGCGGACTTTTCCCCTCCCCTGCTCACTCTTGCTCTTTCTGTCATCTTTCCCAGCCCGGAGTTGAAGATTCTATCTCAACGCTAATCACGCCAGATTTTGTACCACCAGCCCCGCCACACCCGTTAAGCTCAGGTTGGCCCTGCCCAACACATCCAAAGCCTCGCTCCGGGTCTTAACGTTCCTCATTTGCCATGTTCCCTGCCTCAGATTTCGGCTTAGATTCCAAATCTTAGTGGCCCTCATGAGTCTTCTCTGGCCTCACTCCCTTAATTACTTTTTTATTGAAATATAACTCACATATCACAAAATTCACATTTCTAATGTTCAGTTGTTTGGGGGGAGGGGGCTTCAGCATGGCCACAGAGCTACATAGCCATGACCACGACCAAACCCCGGGCGTCCCATCAGCCCCTTCAGGACCTGCATGCCCATCATCAGCCCATCCGTACTCTGTCCACACTTCAGTCCCTGGTTTCTTCTGGATGCTTCATACAAACGGAGGAAGCAAGACAATACGTGGCTTTCTGTGACTTTTATCCAACATCAGGCCTCGAAGGTTCACCCACATTATAATGTAGACGGGGGATTCATTCTTTTGCTCACACACACGGCTTTTATTTTATTTTTACCACTTACTAGTCGCTGGGCACTTGAGTCGCATCTGCCCTTTAACCATGATAAATCATGCTGTTCTGTGCATCGATAAGTACCTTTTTGAGGACTGCATGCTTTTAGGTTCTCTTGGGCATATCCCTGGGGGTACAAGCTGAGTCACATGTTAACTATTTACCACTCAAGAACTGATAAGATGATTTTTAAAAAAATGGCACTTTTTGAAACCAATATGTAGAGGTCTCAATTTCTTCTCATCCTATCAGCATATCATCAGCCTCTGGTATTTTTTGTTGTTGTTGTTTTACTTTTTAGCCATCCTTGTGGGTGTGAAGTAGTATCTTATTGTGGTTTTGGTTTTCATTTCCCTATGACTATAATGTTGAGCACGATATGCCGTGATTGGCCACTTTTGAAGACGTGTCTACTCAAACCTTTTGCTCATATTTCAACTGGCTATCAGGATTTTTTTATTACTAAGCACTAAAAGTTCTTTATATTCTCGGTGCAAGTTCCTTATCAGACATATGGTTTGCAATATCCCTTCTCTTATGTTATCTATTTCTCGTATTAATGATGCCCTAGGAAGCACAGATGTTTCTAATTTTGATAAAGCCTGATTTTTCTTGAACTTTTGATGGCATTTCTTAGAAACTAATGCATAAACATAAACCCAAGGTCATGAAGCTCTCTCTCTCTCTCTCTCTCTCTCTCTCTCTCTCTCTCTCTCTCTCTCTCTCTCTGGACAGGATCTCCCACCTCCTACTAATTTAGTCCAAATTCCCACCCTGTGGCCATTAACAGTGCAGTAAAGTAGGCAGATGGATTGGGAAGCCTGGCCACACCCTCTGAAGAAGCAAGAGTGAGGACAGAAGAAGGGAGCCAGTCAGACTGGTACAAACCCAGCACACTACAGAGGTCACAAACCCAGCACACTACAGAGGTCACGGGACAACCGTAGACAGGCTGCTCAGTATACGAAGGCAAACAAAGCAAAACCATGACGCCACTGCCTCCATCTACATCGGAAATGTTTAAGTTCTGAGGCTCATGGGTATCAGTTCAGGAAGATATGTGCCCAGTGGGTATTGCAAAATAAGAGCCAGCCACTGCCAGGCGGTGGTGGCGCACGCCTTTAATCCCAGCACTCGGGAGGCAGAGCCAGGCGGATCTCTGTGAGTTCGAGGCCAGCCTGGGCTACCAAGTGAGTTCCAGGAAAGGCGCAAAGCTACACAGAGAAACCCTGTCTCGAAAAACCAAAAAAAAAAAAAAAAAAAAAAAAAAGAGTCAGCCACTGATGGCAAGGGGCAGAATTCTCAGCTCTACTTCTCTATTTTCCAGACATATGAGGAAATGATAGGGACAAGGACCATCTGGACCATGTGCAGGCAGGGTCCTACGTGCTGGAAGGGCTACACACCACCTCAAGCACCAGCATGGAGAGTTCCATAGCAATCAACTGCTTGTGCACAGACACAGACTCAGACACACACCCACAAACACACAAACACACACATATACATGCATATATACACACACATACACATATCATACACATATACACAGAGACAGGCAGACACTTATGTAGACACACACATGCATACACATATACACACCCCTCCTAAAGCAAATACACACATCTGAACCCTGCATGAGCCTTTTTCAAGGCAGAGCCCCTCACATCGCCAAAGATGGAGATGGGCAAATTACTTGGGAGGCTGAGGCAGGAGGATTGTGCGGGAGTTCCAGGCCATTCTGGGCTGCAGTGGGAGACCATATTTCAAAAATAAATAAATAAATACACAAACAAACTAATGGATAAAATCTGCCTAAAAGGTGCACACATGGAAACAGGAGAGAGACTGACCTTGACAGAGTTGTCTGCAGACATGGAAAACACTTTGTTTTCTTCAGAAGACACGTGTACATAGACCACAGGAGCCATGTGGCCTCTCAGCATACCCGTTGGTTTTCTAGAAAGAAAAGAACAAATGAACACAAAGCCGTTCTCTCTGCTGTTTCTATTTTTTTTTTTTTTTTAATGTAAAACTCAGCTTGGCCGGGATCTGGCAGCTCTATTCAGCCCGGAGGAGGCTTCTGCTTCCCTCTGATATTACACAAGTATATATTTCGTGTAATAAAAGGACTGAGGCAAAATAATAAGCAGTTTCAGCAACAGAACTTGGGGTGAGAGGAAGCCTGGGGCTCCGCTTCTCCAGCTGTTAACAATAGTCGTATAAAAGGAATAAGCAAGGAAGAGCCTGAGGTGGGGCTGCCGTGGACACACGGGCACTCTTTCTAGGCCTGAGTGAACAGAGTTAAAATCCGGGCTTTGCAATACAAAGCTATGTTAGAGTGCCCTTGCAGGACATGGTACTCTGGGAGGGTCGAGAGAGAAAAGAAGCCTGGCTGAGGCCAAGAGGGAGAGCACACGCCTGCTTTTAACCATAACAGGAACAGGCAGAAAACTGCCTCTCATTTTTATTATGTCTCTTGCATTGCTCTGAGTCTTTTTATTGTTGGTTGTTTTTTTTTTTTTTTAATCTTCATTATCACCCTAGAGAGTGAGAATCTTGTCACCATTATACATGGGAAAATTGAGTCTGTTGCAGGTGGTTAGGAGAACCTCCCGGCCGGGAAGTCATAAAGACATAATCAGATTCAATACCCACTGTCCCTCACAGTCCTGGCTATTACCTGCGCCATGGATGGACACAGGGTCACCTTGTGGGTCCCCACAGATGCCAAAGAGAGTGACCCAGACGGGTCACCTGGGCATAACCTACGTGATTTGTGCTCACCCGAACCAAAAGACCCAGTGGGCCCCTCCTCCCCACTGTCTTCAGCACTTCCCTGGGAATGACAGGCCTGCCTATGGGGCTTCAGGAGCATCACTGATCAGTGGACTTGATGCCAGGGCCCAAGACGACAGATGGATTCCAGACATTACTACACAGTGGGTCTCAACACGCAATCAAGACGGTGGAACTGGAGAGATGGCCCGGTGGAGGAAGCGCTTGCTGGGCAAGGAGCGGGCATGGAGTTCAGACCCCCAGAAATGTGGGATGGGAGGGGCAGGCAGCTTGTGCTTCCTGCACTCAGAGGGCAGAGACAGAAGATTCCCCTGAACGAACGAGCTGGTTAGCTAGACCAGTGGTAACAACGAACTCCAGGTTCAACTGAGAGACTCTGCCGCAGTGACTGGGGTAGATGGTGACTGCAAATCCCTGCCTTTGCGTTCTGGTGCTGTGATAAACATGGCAATCAAAAGCAAGGTCGGGGAGAAGAGGCTTTATTTCAGCTTACAACTCCCAGGTGACGCTCCATCGCTGACGCTGACGGAGGCATCTTCTCCACTGAGTTTCTTTTCCCCCAAGTGACTCCGGTTGATGTCAAGTTGACAAAAATCTCAATCAGCACAATCAGGCAACCACACACACATGCACACGCTCTCACATAGACACGCCAACACGCATACACATGAGCACACACCTATGAGAAGAGTGAAGTGAATAAAACCTCAAGTGTCCCCGAAGGCTTGCTCAGAACGGCCTACTGTGTGACGGGCACGCCTGGCCCAAAGCATGTGACAAGATCCCACTGAGGGGTGATAGCCCCGAACCTTCCCTGGCTTTTTGTTGGGTTCCCCAGAACCCAATCCCTCACAGAGCCATCCTGGCTTCCTTGCATCGATCACACTTGTTCTCTTATGTTAATTCTGTTAAAATGCAGGCATGGTAGAGTCATTAACTCTGATGGGGCTAAACCCCATGCCCTCAGGAGAACACTGGGGCCCCTGCTGTGAGGCCACACTACGCATACACTCACTGCACATAATCTCAGGTCCCTCTGCTGCTGATCATGGTCCCTTGAAGGCAAGATGCCACCAGACAAGAGGGAGTCACACTGAGTTCCGTGGTCCTTGTAGCATTGTGAAGTGTTTACATTTGTTTTGTTTTGCTTGAGATGTGGTCTCGCTATGTAGCCCAGGCTGGCCTTAACCTTCCTAAGTGCTGGCATTACAGGCATGCCCACCATGTCCTGCTGGGATTTACATTTCACATCAGTTACAATGAAAAAGTTTTAAATTTTTTTTTTTTTGTGTGTGTGTGTGTGTATGAATGTTTTGCCTGCGTTTGTATCTGTGCACCGTGCCAGAAGAGGGAGTCGGATCCCATGGGACTGGAGCTATAGATGATTTTGAGCAATCATGTAGGTGCTGGGAATAGAACCTGGGTCCTCTGGACAAGTAGCCAGTGAGTGGTCTTAACCACTGAGCCATCTCTCCAGCAGCCCTTATAGTGAACTTTTAGAGGCTGGGAACAGAAATGTTTCAGGCTTTGTGCAGGAGAGATTAATTTTGGACAGACAATTCTCCTAGGGAACCCCAGTCACATTTTCATTGACTTACTACCTCGATGGTCCTCTCGTTAGGGGAAAGACCACTTACCCTGGCAGGTAAGGATTCCAGACCCTGATGATTCGGTCCACCCCACCTGTCACCAGCAGGTTTTTTCTCCTGCAGAAGGAGAATGCCTTGACTCCCTTATGGATGCGGAACACGGTGCGATCACATGCTGCTCGCCTTCGGGGCAGAGCAAGGGATGCTGGGCTTCTCCCCATCCTGCCAGTCTTCCCAGCATTCCTTGTTTCTTTCAGCGTTTCCTTGACATTTGTTGCTCCCGTCGTGAACCCTAAAAATATTCACAGGAAAACAAGACACAGTCTTCTACTGAGATCACTCAATTCCCTGACAGCCTACTGTTTTTACTAAGGTCCCAGACTTGTTCTCGGTAATGACGTAGGTATTTTCTTTCATTCCCCAGGGTTAAATTCCAGACAGCCAGAAAATAAAAGCGACATAAGAAAAGACTCTTCTCACTTTTCTGAAAAGGGACGTGAAACACCTGGGAGGGCAGAGGTACCATGAAGGCTATTGGCCTTTTCGGCTTTCATCGCCTGTGGCCCCGCCCCGCCAGCGAAGCTTTTGTTTGAGTGTTTCAGCAGCTCAGTGGTGCAAGCCCATCCATGCCCATCTTACGTAAGAAACCTTGTCTAGAAAGCACAGAGCACTGGCCATCCAGAAAACATCGAGCTGTCCTGGAGAGACGGCTCAGCACCCAAGAGCACTGGCTGCTCTTCCAGAGGATCAGGGTTTGATTCCCAGCATGCACATCGCCTTGGAGACCCCGAGATGTTGGAGATGCCAGAGCCATGGGCTACCTGCCCAGGAGAGCTGCTAACAGGGAGTGGAACCAGCCCAAGAGAAGCAAGTGTGTTGCAGTCAACAAAGCTGAAAGGAGCTGGAGATCTGAAGAGCATTTTGACAACAGATGAGGAGATGCAGAATTTGAAGTTCACCCACCTGGTTTTCGGTCTTAACTTTGGCCCAGTATTTCCTCACTATGCTCCCTTCCCTACAGTTTGGAACAGTAATGTATATCCTGTGCCATTATATGTTGGAAGTATGCGATCAGCTTTTTGATTTTGATTTTACAGGGGATTACAGTTAAGAGATTGTATGAATCTTAGAAGAGACTTTGAACTTTAGACTTTTAAATAAGTTTGAGATTGTGACAGACTATGGGGACTTTTGACACTGGACTGAATGCATTTTTGCTTTATGATATGGTTACAAGTCTTTGAGGGCCAGGGAGTAGAATGTGGTGGTTTGAAGTAAAATGCCCCCCTAAAAGGAGTGGCACTACTAGGAGGTGTGGCCTTGTTGAAGTAGGTGTGGCTTTGCTGGAGTAAGTGTGTTACTGTGGCGGTGGGCTTTGAGCTATCTTTTGGTCAAGTTTCCCTCAGTGTGACATTCAGTCTCCTTTCTGTTACCTACAGATCAACATGTAGCGTGCTCCTTCTCCAGCACCATGTCTGCCTGCACACCGCCATGCCTCCCCGCCATGATGATAATGGACTGAACCTCTGGAACTGTAAGCCACCACCTCAATGAAATGTTTCCTTTATAAGAGTTGCCATGGTCACAGTGTCTCTTCGCAGCAATAGGAACCCTAACTGGGACAGTGGGTCACCATCATCTGTAACTCCACTTCCGGGAATCTGATGCCCTCTCTGGCCTCCACGGGACATGGCACGAACATGGTGCACATACAGTAGGTAGACAAAACACCCATATACATAAAAACCAATTTAAAAATTGCAAAGAAAATCGCAGAAGGAAGCACTGAGCCTGGGACTGTCTGGAACTACACTGAAGTGTGCTGAGAACCCATTGGCTCCATCAAGCAGCCAGGCAATTGTTCCCTGCACTGATTTGGACAGATATTTTCGGCGGAATGACTGGTTGATTTATGAATCTCTTCAATAGGATCCAAATGGCGGCCTCAGTGTCCTCCTGTGGATTTCCAACCTGGATCTGACCTGAGGATGAATAAAGGGGGTCCTCAATGCACTCAGCAGGGTCTTCCTGATCCCTGTCACCTGGTTTCCCCTGGACACTCACCTCCACCATGTTCTAAGTGGTTTAGAAGAACTTTGGAGAAAGGAGATTGAAGAAGAGTGTTCAGCTCACCACTCCCCAGTCATTGCTTGTGACTCCATTTGGGTTAGTTAGGGTTGTGTCTGTCACTACAAGTTACAAGGTCAACTCCTTCCCAAGAAGCAGGAAGAAGAATGTGCCATTCTGGAACACTCCACGAAGTCTAATCCGGGCTCCATCTTCAAGGGCATGTGCCACACCTCTCCGCAGACCATGTTCAGGTACGACTCTGCCACAGGCTTTCTGAGTCCTCTGGAGAAATGGGAAGTCTCTAGAGGAAACCTGTGGTTTCCAGCGTTGCCACTATTCTGTATTCTGCCTCTTGGCACCTCTAGTTTGGGGAAACACCTCTGCAGTGGAGTTCCGAGATGTGTCTAAACCTGCAAAGAGGGCATCCCCATTTCCCCCCTCGTTTCTCCGGAGCTCTTTCATTTTTGCCCGGCCCACGGCCTCGAAGTTGAGAATGCCAGCCGTCCATTCTGTGAGTCGCGCTAGCGAAGTGAGATCAGTACTGAGCATCACTCGGAATGATCTCCCTTTTCCTCACAGCTGCCAGCCGAGTCTGGGGCCCCCTTCAGTGGCAGAGCACTGAGATGGGAATCCTGTTCGTCTCTCCGCAATGGCGAAAGCCTGCACTGGGTAGAGAAGCTGGCCACCGGGGCCCCGACCCCACCCCAGTGACGGCAGAACTAGCCAGAGGATCTGGGTAGCCGCTTTAAGTGTGGAAGAGACACGGTGCACCTCCCTCAAACGGCAGCTTGGTACGCCGTTCGCCCTCCCTGTTCCGAACGGAGTTCTGAAACTTCTGAGCAGGTGTGTCACTTTATTTGAATTTTATTTTATTTTCCAAGTAAAAAGAGAATAATCCAAGTTCATTTGCATGAACTCTAGCGACTCTCTTCCAATAGAGCCAGACAAGCATACACATTTAAGTGGTTGTCATGGGAACCGGAGAGCATAGCTCTTCTCCAAGGTCTGAAGGAAGGATGATGAAAAGTTTAAGTGGTCGCCATGGAAACCGAGAGCAGCTTCAGTGCTGGTTAACTAGCAGGCAAGTCTTCAGGGATGAGGATGCTGGAGGAAGTGAGACTGATTCTCCACCGGGATCTTAGCATCAGGTTGACCCAGATGCGGCTTCCCCAGCCACCAGGCTCACAGTACCCCATGGGGTCAGCAGCCAGGTGGAATGTACTCCAGGTTCAGCCCTGGCCTCCTCCGACTCAAGCTGTGTTTTGAGGCTTCTTTTACTTATCCTGCCCACGGCAGGTACCCTACAGATTTGGGGGTCACAAAACAGAACCTGTTCCTGTTTGTAGGAGAGAAGACACTCTTAAGCATCCAGCCCTGTTTTCCCTGTGGCCTTAACCAAGACACGCTTCTCTTTGCATATTCATTAATGGCAAAAAGAAGGCTAGGCATTCCTGCCTGAAATAAACAGCAATATGGAAGGCGCTTCTAACAGCTTGAGAGTGAACTGAGGTCCTCCGCAGGCAGCTGCCTTCTGCTGTTGTGGTGTTCTCTTTTCATGAGGTACGTCTACTGGGAATACGAGGCTGACCCTAAGACAAGCTTTAAAGCCCCTGAGTACATAAAGGAAGGGCCTTCAGGCTCTGCCAAAGGTCTCTTTGCCTAAAGGGGCAGCAGGGAGTCTTAGGAACGGAAGAATTTCCTCTCTGATGAGGCTGTGACTGCCTGGCTGCTTCAGAGGAGCAAAGGCTGGTACACACACACACACACACACACACACACACACACGCACACGCACACGCACACGCGTGCACACACACACATGCACACACACTGTAGTGATCAGCGGACACTGGGAACTACATGAATAGGCTGCAGTTTGGGGAGGTAGGGTGCTGTAAGGACAATGACATATGAGGAAACATTTGACAGGATTGTTGCCTTCGTCCTCAGGCTGTCCTGGTGTGTGACACTTCAGAGCACTGAATGAGAGATAGATATGGTTTGGAATTCTGCCTTCACAGATGCACTCGCTTGACAAATCTTTGCAGAGCACCTGTCAGATGCTAGGGACCATCCCGAGCCCTTGGGTGCTAACAATGAACAAAACAGCTGAGACATCATGGCACCAAGGGGAGCTAGACTATAAAGAACACATACAACATATCAGAAAGGGGCTAGATCTGTGGATTCAAACAAAGGAAGACCAAGGCAAGCGTGGTAGTTTGAATGTAGTTGGCCCCCACAAGCTCATAGGGAGTGGCATTATTAGGAGGTGTGGCTTTGTTGAAGTAGGTGTGGCCTTGTTGGAGGAAGTGTGTCACTGCAGGGGCGGGCTTTCCTATGCTCAAGACACCGCCCAGAGTCTGAGTGCACTTCTTGTTGCCTTCTGGTCAAGTTGTAGCCAGCACCACACTCCCAGCCGCCATGCTTCCTGCCATGTGACAATGGACTCAACCTGAAACCATAAGCCGCTACCTCAGTTAAGTGTTTCCCTTTATAAGAATTGCCGTGGCCATGATGTCTCTTCACAGCGATAGAAACCCCGACTCAGACAGCAAGGAAGGCTGGGAGTAGGAGGAGAGGCAGTTCCCATCTATGACAAGGTGGCAGAGGAGGTGTCAGTGAGAAGTCACAGATGAGCCAAGGCTTGAGAAACGTGGAGTGAGCTAGGTGAGAGTTTGTGGGGTCTCCTCAGAAGAAGAAAGCACAGCCCCAAACACTGTCCAGAGGATCAGTGTGACTGGAAGAGGAAGTGTGAGAACCGAAACAGATATCACCAGAGGGGTAAGGGTCGGGGGCCAGTCACACAGAGCCCTGCAAGCTTTGGCTTTCATTCTAAGTGGAATGGGGGTTCACCAGTTACGCTGGTTAGTTTTGACCAGCTTGACACAGGCTAGAACCATTTGGAAAGAGGAAAACTCAATTGTGAAAATGCCCCTGGAAGATTGGCCTTTAGTCATTTTCTTATTGATGATTGATGGGGGAGGGCTCAGCCCACTGTGGGTGGTGCCATCCCTGGGCTAGTGGTCCTGGGTAGTGTAAATAAGCAGGCTGAGCAAACCATGGAGAGCAAGTCAGCAAGCAGCACCCCTCCATGGTCTCTGCTTCAGTTCCTGCCTCCAGGTTCCTGCCCTGCTTGAGTTCCTACCTGACTTCTGTCAATGATGGACAGTAGTCACGACACATAAGCCAAACAAACCCTTTCCTCCACAAGTTACTTTTGGTCATGGTGTTTCATCAAAGAAATAAAGAGAAAAAGAATAAATCATAAAATAAATAAATAAATGTTTTTTACCAGCTCTCTCTGGCTGGCATGTGGTGAGTAGAGTTGTGTGGTGCTGGGGTACAGTTGGAAGCAGGGAGACTAGGAGGCTCTCGAAGTGATTCAGAGAAGGGAAGACAGTAATCCCTGTGGAAGCAGAGACGACCCTGGTAGAAGGTGACCACATTCCTGGTACCTCAGGTGCACAGAGTCAACAGGTCAGATGTGGTGTGCAGGAGAGAAGACTCAAGGGTAGCTATTTGTTTTTTGACACGAGCATCTTGAAAGATGGACTTAGCCCTAACTGAGGTGGGGAAGATGGTGGAACAGGGGTGAGGGAGAAGATCCGACTCAGCTTTGGACTTAATAACGATGCACATCATCTATCTGGATTGCTATGGCCATTGTGGAGCCAGGGGAGTTAGAAATACCAGAGGGGATGGGCTGGAGGTGTGAGTTCACATGGAGACAGTGAGCTCCTGGTGCTGAGGGGATTGTCAAGGGAAGGTGCAGAAATGGAAGGAAATGAAAAGAGACTGAACTCTGGAGCCTCCAGCATTTCATCAAGGAGGTGTGAAGGAAGAAACAAGGGAGGCAGAGAAAGAGTAGCCCGTGGTGGGGACAGAGAAGCAGAACAGTTGGAATTTTGAAGGCAAGGACGAGATGGACAGGAAGGGGGCCAAAATGGTCAGGTCTCCCCAGATGCAGACAGGGAAAATGAAATAGTTACTAGTTCATAGAATTAGAAATATGAAGGTCGTTGGCGACCCTTTGATGTGATGGTGAGAATAAAGGCCACATTGAAGGGGTTCTTAGAGAAAATAAGAAGAAATGGCAAGTGTCTTAGTTAGGGTTCCTATTGCTGTGAAGAGATGCCATGACCACAGTAACTCTTACAAAGGAAAACATTTAACTGAGGGTGGCTTACAGTTCCAAGGTTTAGTCCATTATCATCATGGTGGGACATGGTGGCATGCAGGCAGACGTGGTGCTGGAGAAGGAGCTGAGAATTCTATACCTCGATCAAAAGGCAACAGGAAGTGAACTGAGTTGCCGGGTATGGCTTGAGCATATGTGAGACCTCAAAGCCCACACCCACAGTGACACACTTCCTCTAACAAGGCCACACCTACTCTAACAAGGCCACACCTACTCCAACAAAGCCACACCTACTCCAACAAAGCCACACCTACTCTAACAAAGCCACACCTACTCTAACAAAGCCACACCCACTCCAACAAAGCCACACCTCCTAATAATGCCACACCCTGTGGGCCTAAGTCAGTACCTTCATCTACTGCTGTGCCCATCACACTATAAACACCAACAAAAGCCCCTGGAATGATGTTGATCTGGGCTAATCCTTCTCTCCTGGAGGCATCTAGCTCTCCAGAGATATTTAGTTGATGAAAGCCACTGCAGTTTAGAGTTGTGAATGATTTCTATGACCTCCCTGTCTGTGATGGAAGAAGGCAGGGGAGGTCAGGATACTTACAGCAGAGTGAGCACTTGGGCTCTGAGCTGGTGCGCTCCTTAGGGAGCTTGTCTAACGTACTGTATTAGTCTGAGTTACGTTCCTATGACAAAAAGCCTAAAACCCAATGCTCAGAAAGAAAAGAGGTATGTGTCTATTGGCAGGGTCTTACTCCTCAGGCCCAGCCGATCTTGAACTTGTGATCCTTTTGCCTCTGCATCTTGGATGCTGGGATTACTGGTGCTTTAGCCCCATGCCTAGCTGGACCAAAAGAGGTTATTTTCATCACAGTTTTGGAGACTTAACGTCTAGGATCAGGTAGCCCATCAATTAAGGGCCCCCTTGGGTGCTGTCCTGGTTAGTTTGTTTGTTTGTTTGTTTGTTTGTTTCAACTTGACATAAGCTAGAATCATGTGGGAAGAGGAAACCTCAACTGAGAAAAAACACCTCCATCGGATTGACCTGTAGTCTAAAGGCCTGTGAGGCGTTTTTTTGATTAATAATCAATGTGGGAGGGCCCAGCGCACTGTGTCATCCTTGGGCAGGTGATCCTGGGTTCTATAAGAAAGGTAGCCTAACGTCTTATTTTGGGTTTTTTATTGCTGTGAAGAGAAACCATGACTCCGGCAACTCTTATAAACAAAACGTTTTGCTGAAGTGGTTGCCTTACAGTTTCAGAGGTTCAGTCCATTATCATCATGATAGGGAGCATGTCGGCATGTAGGTAGATGTGGTGCTGGAGCTGAGAGTGCTACATCTTGCAGGAAACGGGAAGTGAACGGAAAGTCACACTGAGGGAAGCTTGAGCAAAAGAGACCTCAAAGCCTGCCCCCACAGTGACACACTTCCTCCAACAAAGCCACACCTCCTAATAGTGCCACTCCCTTTGGGGGCCATTTTCTTTCAAACCCTTCACCGAACATGAGCTTGAAGAGTGAGCCAGTAAGCAAGGCTCCTCCATGGTTCTGTGTCAGTTGTTGCCTAGGTTCCTGTTTGAGTTCCTGTCCTGTCCCGTGTCTTTCTGTGATGGACTGCAAGCTGTGAGGTGAAATAAACCTTCTGTCCCCAAGTTGCTTTTGTTCCTGGTGTTTCATTACAACAATAGAAATCTAGCCAAGGCAGGTAGACTACAGTGTGAGGGATGCCATGGTGGTAGAAGTGTATGTGTGTGTGTGTGTGTGTGTGTGTGTGAGAGAGAGAGAGAGAGAGAGAGAGAGAGAGAGAGAGAGAGAGAGAGAGAGAGAGGATGGCAGAGGGATAGGAACATGAGATTATAGCAAATACAGAGCTAGAGGAGGAGAAGATAATCTCTCTCTCTCTCTCTCTCTCTCTCTCTCTCTCTCTCTCTCAAACACACACACACACACACACACACACACACACACACACACACACACACAGCCTTATCTGGAATTATACAAGGTCTCAGACAAACTACATTAATCCCTTCCAAATATGATGTCTCTAATGACCTCACCACCTTCCATTAGGCCCCATTTCAGAGCATCTACAATCTCTTAATGCTACCACTTTGGTGACCACGTCTCCAGCACATGAACCTTTGGGAGACACATTCAAATGAACTCTAAACCACATCATCTATTTAACTATAGAAAACTGAGGCCCAACATCACAGTTGCTTTAGTAGCAGAGTTGTGGCCAGGACTCACTGATCCTCATTCTGGAACAATTGCTTTTGATCTTCCCAAACAAACACTGCATTCTGAGCTGCTGCAGTCTCCAAAGTCTTGGCTTCTTAGAATTCAGACCCACTAGTATTCTAGAAAACAAGCTTTTCTAGTTCTAAGAAAAAAAAACAATGAAAGTTCCCAAGAAATTCAGCCACTGCACATTTCTTTCTAACACTCTGAGGATTTAAATGTCAGTGGATCAGAATTCTACAAAGGAGAAACTTCCTTGAGAGGATGGGAGCCCTCAGGCTATGAATCAGGGAGCTGGATGCTTTCTATCGAGAAAGCAGCAAGAGTGTTCACAGGAGGCTGAGACCCCGCTCAAGCCATACTGATTTTTCATGACGTGCCATGGCAAGTGGAAGTAGCTTTTCGAGGATAAAATGGGGGAAATGGGCGTCAGAACTGCTCAGGTCTAACTGGGCTGACATCATGTGGGTGGCTGATCTGAACTGCTGCTGCAGTTTTAAGTATTCCACACACTACAAATGGGTTGCGTGGTGAGTTCACACTAGGCCCTTAAAGTCAGGGGTGAGGTTTCAGGTGGAGTAAGAAGGGAGAGGGGAGGGGAAGAAGGCATTCTGAGAACTTCTTCATCTGACCAACTAAGCCAAAATCTCTGAGAGTAAAATACAGGTAACCTGATTTTACAAAGTCACGCAGAGCACCCCATCAGAAACTAGGGACCATGGACAAGTGGAAAACTTTTTTTAAACCTTGAAAGTAATCATGATTAGTATCAACATGAAAAAATCAAACTTGATCCCAGTGTCATTGAATAAAGGGAAGGGATTTTCCATTATGGCGTCAAGAGATTTACAAAATAATTATGAAGCAAAATGAAGTAAATGTGAACTGAGCTTGTCATCAAGGGGTAAGCTATTAAAGAGTCAGTAGACTACCATGGCCAAAAATGAATGCTTCTCATATTTTGACATGCATGCAGGTCATGGCTTGATTTAGTTGCAGATCCATTCCATAGCTCGAGGGTGGGGCCTCCACACTAGCCAGCTTCCCTTTCCTGGGACAAACCACTGCAGGGGAGGAAGATTAATCTTGGTTTAGTTTCAGGGCTTTCAGTGGGCTGCATGGCTTCTGGGCTGTGTGGAAGCTGCATGGTGGTGAACGTATGGAGGAGCCAAGAGGTTCTCCTCCTGGTGGTGAAGAAGCAAAGGGAGAAAAGGATGGTGCCAGGGACAAAACAGACCCTTTGGATGAAGAACAAGGACTCGACCACTCCAAAGTATGGTTGAGAAGGGTTTATTGTAGGTATGAGGGAGAGAACACAGCCAGAGGCATCTGGAAGGGTCCAGACTGAACTGGGCCATCAGAGGAGAGAGAAGGAAGGAGAGAGAGAAGGAAGAGAAAAGGAGAGAGGGAGAGGCCAAGAGAGGAACCAGGAGCCAAAACACCAAGAGAACCAGGAAAGCACGTAGCCAAAATGGCTGGGTTATATAAGAAAGAGAGGCTGGGGGAAGAAAACCAAGGCCCAGCCTTGAGGAGGGAGAGGTTTAGGGTAGGGGGGCAGGGTGAGAAATGCTGAGAGGAGCCTCAGGTACTGAGTGAGACTTGTCCCAGGGTTTTTTAAGACCTAACGCCTTTTAAGGGAGTACCTTCCACCTCCAGATTCCTGCCTTGAGTTCCTGCCCTGGCGTTGGGATGGACAGTAACCTGTAAACCGAAACAAGCGCTTTCCTCCCCAAGTTGCTTTTGGTCAGTCCTTGATCACGGGAACAAAGAAGCAAAGGACAGAGACAGAGAGCGTCTGGCCTTCCGTCTGGTAGCCCGGTTAGCCATGCGACTTTGTACAGTAGTCATGTTCCCCACTTTCTCCCAGTCCCCACTTCTGGGAAGCGCACGCCAGTGTGTGAGCTCCTGTAGTTTATGGGAAGTGCACGCCGGTGTGTGAGCTCCTGCAGTCTGAACAGCTCCCCACTTCTGGGAAGTGCACACCAGTGTGTGAGCTCCTGCAGTCTGAACAGCTCCCCACTTCTGGGAAGTGCACACCAGTGTGTGAGCGCCTGCAGTCTGAACAGGTGTGGTCGGTCAGGTTCTTCGGAACTTCTCCTGTCACTTAGTGTTTTTGTCGCTGTGACACAAGTAACCAAGGCGACAACTTAAGGGAGGGAAGAGGCTTATTTTAGGGCACGGCTTGAGTGCACGGCAGTGTGATGGCTAAAGCTGTGCTTCAAATACTGTGCTTACGAGATCTACACGAGCCACCCTCCCAACTCTCCTTTTTGCTTAACTCACTTTGAATCTTATTTCCTTCAATGTAGAAAAAAAAAAGTGGTGCAGGGACTCACTTACAAATTGATTCAAACAGTAGATGCCTACCACATGATGGTTATGGATACTAAGGAAGGGGATGCACCTAAGGTATTTGGGGCCGACCTTGACATTTAAGGAAGCGTTCCTGCTAGAGCAAGCTCCAGGGTCAGGAGAGGGCAGGTGTTCAAGACACGGTCCATCAAACAACTGCATTATCAGTTCAAATCTAGACCCATGTGACCTCTTGATGGCCATCAAACGTCAGGGTGCATGTTCTCAGTTCCTCCCGGGCCTCCATTGCAGACTACCACTCCACAGGATCCAGAGCAGCCTGGCCAAATCCGTTCCTAGTGTTAGCCACACACGGAGGGCTGTGGCTGGACTGTTTCACCCACAAACTCATGTATAAGAACCTTCCTTCTCAGTGCATCAGTGCCCGGGGGAGAACAGTGGAGAAGTGTGGGTCGTGAGGGCTTCACCCTCATAGATGGTGGCAGTTTTCTTGGAATGGCTTTGTCTCACTGGCGTGAATGATTCCGAATGCTCTGTCTTGCCCGCCGATGTTTCTACCATGGGTGGATATAGCATGAAAGAAAGCTGCTGCCTCCAGAATTGAAAGCCAAAGCAACTTCTTTTCTTTCTAAGTTGTAACTTTTCCACCTGTAATGTTTGAATACAGCAGCAGTAAAGCAGGAAGCTATCGAGAGCACCCCTAACACTTAGAGGTGAGCCGGGAACTAACTGGATCCCCCGCTTGACCTTTCTCTACCTCTTATGTTCAGTAAATTTCCTCTGGTTGTCTTCTAGGTATAGACTTAAAGGTGTGTTTCATCGGCTAAAACCAGGTCCTAGGAAAAATGTTTATGCCTTTTAACCCAAAGCCATACATAGCCTTTGCTATGACACTGAGGTGTAGATCTCTTCCAGCTGTTTTACAGGCACCTGCATGTTCCTGGGGAAAGAGTTCTGTTACTGTATCAAGAAATCTGGCCTGGTGGAAACTAATATCAGTCTCTAGGGCTCCTCTTTTACCCCACCCATCTTCGAGCCCCCATTTTAGAGGTCCACTCTTCCTGCCAGATGTGTGCCAAGGCCAACCCACAGGGGCCGTCCAGATATTCCAGCCCCTCCACCAGCACTGAGGACACCAACCAGGTGAGGACTGGCAGGTTGACTTCACCCACATGCCCAGTCAAAAAAAGCTCCATGATCTCTTAACTCTTATTGACACCTTTACAGGATGGATGGGGGCACTCCCCACCTCCAGGGAAACAGCCGTTATGATGGCTCACAGACTCCTGCAACACATCTCCCCAAGCTCTTGGGACATCAGTGCTGGTACCATCTTTCCGGGCTCAAGCAGGCACCTACCTATCCAGAAAGACGGTCTGTGCAGCAACTGGGACCCTCCACCCTCCGATTTTCAAAATTGTCTCAATGAAGGGCCTATCTGATCTTCTGCCTTGCTCATTCATCTTTGTCAGTACAACCAGGGCACATCTCCATTCAGTTCTTACTGGTAATCTCCACTGTCTCCATGACTAATCCTATTGATAGGGCTGGTGCTAACAACCTATTTTTTCTCCTAGCAACTTGCCTTCTCCTCTTCCTCAAGAAACAGATCCCTGAGGCCTCCAGGACGGCAGTTAACTGCATGCTTCTTCACCCACACCTCCCACTGAGCATAAGCCCACTGACTCCCGACTCCCCCCTCCCCACGTCGTCCCATGCCAACAGGAAGTAGCCAGACTTGAACCCGTGCCCATATATCCAAGAAGGTTGAGATGTTCCATTGGAAGCTCTGCCTCAGCACCCCTCCCCCTCCCCCCTCTCCAAACCCTGCGGCTTTCAGAAAGCCTGCCAAGTGGCGGCTGCTCCCATGAAGCTGCTCAAGACCACGTCTCCAGTCCATAGACCTGCCCTGTGATTCCTCCTCCTTCCTTCCCCTGTGATCACCCAGGAAGGCTTTGCTCAGATTAAATCTGGTCCTTTACTTTTAATTCAGCTTGATCTGGCTTATTGTGTCAGCAGAGAAACCAAGTATGGGGGATTCAAAATACTCATCACTCCTCTTCTCTCTCTTCCTTTTATTCTCTCTGCCTGCCTCCCCCACTTGTTTCTCTCTCCTGCCCAGCTATTGGCAGTTCAGCTCTTTATTAGACCAATCAGATGCTTTAGACAGGCACAGTAACACAGCTTCACACAGTTAAACAAATGCAACATAAAAGAATGCAACACATCTTTGCACCATTAAACAAATGTTCCACAGCGTAAATGGATGTAACACATCTTCAACTAATATTCCACAACAGAACTCACTTGGCTGACATTCATCTTTCAGAAACTATGTGTGTCCAAGTGCTGGCTCTTAATGTATCTTTTAAAAATTAACTTTCCTTTAAAAATATTGATTTACTTCATTTATTTATTTTTGTTATGACCGAAGTGGGTTCTCCAAAATGGTAGTGCTGGTGACAGTGTCCTAAATAGAAGATCTCTGACTGGATAAGCAGAGGCTTGGTATTGCGTAAACAGAAGCCTAAATTCAGCATTCCTCAGGAACCCCACAAGGCAGGTTTCAGAGTATGACTGCCTTTAAAGGTCGGCCGCCTCAAGGAAGAGCATCTAGCTCAGCCTTCCTCAGCTCAAGGACAGTTGTCATGGAAAGTCTGCTTGCTTGGCATTTGCTTCTCTCTGCCCCCCCCCCCCAAGATAGCCTGGGCAGTGTGATCCTCAGGGAACCTTTCTTCCGACCCACGATCCAAACATTGGCTGCGTTCAATTGTTTCACTGTACCCTACGTTACAATTTCATGTGTATGGGTGTTTCACCGGCATGCAAGTGCGCCATGTGTGTGCAATGCATGCAGAGGCCAAGAGTGGACTCAAAGCCCCTGGAATAGGAGTTGCAGACAGCTGTGAGCTGCCATGTAGGTGTTGGAAACCAAACTCTCTCTCAACTGCTGAGCTATCTCTCCAGCCCTGCTTTTTGAATTCTTGAAAATTCCCGCCGCTTACTTCACGCAAACACTCTGTTACTCGCTGTTTCATATCTACGTCTCAAAACACATGAAAGTCATGTAGGCTATGTGAAGTGCTCAGACGGTGGAGCCTGGCATTGCTATAAATAGATTTTGCTCCTATTTTAATCCAATGCATATTGATCCAACTCTCCCGTTCCACCTCTCCAGCAGATAGCTTAGGAACCTATCTATGAACTAGACAACAGAGGAGGTTCACGTTTGAGCAGCATCCCAAGGAGTTCTGTGAGAGCCAGAGTTACATTTTCACTTTTAATTACTGTGCCTTAGAGATCCATGAAACAAAAATGCCTCTGACGTGCAAGCTCCTTGCCCAAGAACAGATAGATCCTGAAATGTTGGAGGCTAGTGTATATATATATGAGAGATGACAAGCCACATGTTTTTGCTCCCCTAAACAAGTTTGTTTGACCCATTTGCCCTGGATGTGCTTGATCACATGTGGGCGGGAGGTATGGAGGCAGGAAATAGTTCAGGATGTATGCTTGCCCCTGATTGGATGTAGGCTGGAGGTATGTCAGGATGTACGCTTGCCCCTGATTGGACCTGATGGGAAATGCAGTGAATTATGGGTTTTCCTTCTTAAACTCTTGCAAAATTTGATTCAGGGCCATTTTTCTGGGGAACCAGAGATGGACCTGGCCAGAGCCCATCCACTTGGCCAGTTTTTAATTAAAGTTTACTTCAAATTTGGCTTTAAACTGTGGTCTTATTCTTGATCGGTGGGGTTAACATTTTCCCTCAGGGTATAGAATGTCTGTCACAGTGCAGAAGTCTAAAGGTGGGAGACCCCATCCAAGAGCAGGAATAGACACCATACCTATTACTAAAGCTGTGGGCTCGTGATTGGAGCTGGAAATGACAACTTTCATAGGGTCGTAGTAGTTCAGCTAGAAAGAAAAAAAAAGTGAGAAAAAAGTAATTATTAGAGAGATCACCCACAAGGTCAAATAACAATGTTTTTACAGCATTTCCCCCCCAAAAGATCTCAGGAGGGAGAAAGGATCCACATTTCCAGGAATAGGAAAGGCTTTTAAAACACTCATTTTTGTGGGCAGTACATGTTGGTAGAATATTCAGTTCTTTCTTCCCCTCCCAGGGTTGGAAGCTAATGCCAACGCAAATACTCCCCGGGCATTCTACGGCTGGCAGAGCCGGCAGCAGCTTCTACTGTTGAGTTTAGCTCGTTCTGAGAAAAGCTGAAAGCTGTACACAGCCTTCAGAGAAAACAATTATCCTCCCTGGAAACCATCTCTCAATCGGAAGAGACTTGGGCATCACACTGGGAGATCCAGGTTCTTTTCGGCTCTTTACATTTCCTATTTTTGAAAACTGAGCTGGACCTTGAACAGGTGTGTGGGGATTGGACATTCAGGGGTTTAGGGCAGGACCCTGATGGAGGGAGAGAGCCGGTCTTAGATGAAAGGAACTGTATTTGACCGAGTCTGAGTTCTTATCTTGGGCCGTTTTCTTCCCCTAAGCTGTACATTGGATCAAGCTGCAGTTCTGTTGGAGGAGCCATTGTGATCTCCAACATCAATGGGCTTTCTTAGCATTTGCTCTTTGTAGGCAGGATGCTAACTAAGCTCAGAAGTGGCTGCAAGAAAGATCCCAGAGGCCAGAGACCCAAAGGGACAGAAAGAAGAAAGTAAGTTCTCAATGCAAAGAGAGCATGGAGGTGGGAATCCTGGGTGGCAGGTCAGCGTGGCCACAGGACCACCTACAAAACAGAGTATGGCAAGGGCTGCCTCCACCTCCTCATCGAAGTCAGTCTCCTCAGAAACACAATCCGCAACACCCTTGCCCCCCCCCCCCCCCGGAGAACAGCAGGACAGCAGGACCCAGAGAACTCTTAGTGTCTAGATCCTCCTGGTCCAGGTCCTCGGCAGCAAGCATCAACTCCAGGGCTTGGCTTTGATGCCTCATTTCGGTGTGGACTCTGCCTCCCCGACCCAGCCCTCTGCAGGTCACCTGTCTACTGCCCTGGATCCCTATCTGAGGATTGTTCTGTTGACCTTCAGGGCCTCAGAGGGCTGAAGAGAGACAGTCAGCATGGGTTGTTGAAGAACCAGCCTTCCTCTTCCATCTTAGGCTTAAAAGTCATCTTATAGTAAAGACAAACTAGGCTCAGTGTATGGTTAAATCTCTGTTTCTGATTAAACCTCTGTTTCTCAAGGACTGGGCTGTGCCCCACCCGTGACCTTAACTACACATGGTTCTGTACTGCCTGTCCCAGGAAAGGCAAACATGCCTTTGTTTCAAAAAGTTGTTCTAACCATCTTGCAACCCTACCTCTGTTTCAGAAGGTTGTTATGACAACCTGTTGCTATGGCAACCTTGCTATGACTACCTTGCAGTCATGTCTTTGTTTCAGGAGGTCGTTATGACCAACTTGTTACGTTTATGTTCTGCTCCTGTAACCCCGCCCATTTTGCCCACCAAATCCCCCATGTGGAACCCCCTACCCTGGAGCTATAAAACCTTGTTTTTCTCACATCCAATGCTGATCTCTTGAACCCTTAGGGAGAGACAAGCCGTGTACGAGAATAAAAATGCCTGCTTTAATTAATTTGGCCATGATGATTTGAGTCAGTGGTCTTTCTCCTCGAATCTTTGGGATTAACGTTGCCACACAGTAGATCTCTGGTAGCAAGGAACCCAAATTGTCACACTTTATGAGAAGTCTGGTTCCATTTATACTAACTGAAGAAACCAGGCAAGATTGTTGCTTTTTCTTTTTAACATAAAATGGGGCTATCAGCGACAACTTAAATGGTAAAAATACAGTAGTGACGGCCTGGAGTGGGAGCCATCTGAAGGGATCTTGTGGGGTGACAGAAAGGTTTTCTCTGTTGCAAGACTGGTATTTTGTTTTCTTAATTTATGCCAGAGGTCATGTCAGAGGAGCAGCAGGTGGCAATTGAGGTTCAGGGTGCTGGCCCACCAGGAGGAAACCCCCTGATGGATATGTCTCAGTTAGGCAAGCCCCCCCTCCCCTGGAGACCACAGACCCTGGAATGTCTTTGCAGGATTGCTGTTTCTCTCTCTCTCTCTCTCTCTCTCTCTCATGTCTGGCATGGTTGAATTGGGTGTGGGGAAATTCCTCACAGCCTGCATAAGGTAATGTGTTTATCTCATGGAAACTTCCGTTCCTGCTGGGTAGTTTTACCTACAAATCATTATGAAGATGACTTCCTTCCAAAGCTGTACCATCTAATTGATAATAATGTTAGCTTATACAAAGATTTGATGAATAAAAGTATATACAAGGATTGTTTCACAGCTAAGGGCTCCAGTTCTACCCAAGGAGCTGCTTTCATTCACAGCTCAGGTCAATGATTAGCAGAACAACTGAATTCTCTGGATGCCAGATTGGCCCTAACTCTCTTAATGCTAAAAAGATACAGTTACAGATCTCAGTGTGTATCGATTGGCTGAAGCAAGCCTTGTAATAGCTTCAGGTTAGATCAGATGTTTTGACAATAACTTTAAGATGAAAAAAAAAAAAACACAGAGAACAACCTAATGTCCATAAGGACACATAGCTGAGGTTAAAAACACAAAGCAGTCCAACTTTTAAGGTTGGTTGTTGATCAAAGGTGATGATTAACTTCTTGTACCCATTTCTGCCCTCAACCCCTTGATACAAGTAGGTAGAGATAGATGGGTATACACCCTAAAGATCTAAAGTACAGCCGACTGATTGTCTTTTATGTACAAAAGTTTAGGTTTGTGATTCCTCTAGGGTTCCTTGTAAGATTAACTTTCTAGATAGACAGTAGAATGGTTGAGTCTTTGTGGCTTGATATACACCCTGTCAGCAAGGGAGCTGTCTATGAAAAGACGCTTTCTGTCTGCTTATCCTCTGCTGATCTGCAATAAATTACTTAGACATAAATGTCTATGGGATATTGGGATGACTTTATTTTTAATCATGTGAGGGAGATGAAAAGCACATTGCCTGTACTCTGCTGGAATTTAGTAAAATCACTGTGTGGGATAGAGACTAGAATAAATGGACACTTCTTAGAAGTGCTTTGACTCTGAAGAATCCCCGTGGAGAACAATGATTGTTTCACTGAGGGGGTCTTGTGGCCATCCTGTCACCTTAGTCACAAGTCACCTCTGGCACACCTGGAGCTCTTGTATTATTGTGTACCGTACACAATACATAATGAAGGACTGGAGGCGTGGGATGCTCCCCTTCAGTAAGACATGTAAATTAAGATTAGAGACGGGTATGAGGAAATGCTTTATGTAACAATTGATAAATATGCTTCTGTACGGCTGTAAGGAGACAGCGGGATCCAGCCCAGTCAGTCCATCAGAAGAGGCAGATGAGGGAAATGATCAAGAGAATGTGTGAGGGTCTTTTTCCTAACCCTCTCAGATAGAAAAAGTCCAGTAAGCGCCAACGCTGTGGATTTTCCCTTCGAGCTCTGAGTGCTGCCTTAGAGGCTGGTCCCCGAGGCAGCGATAAAGTCGTGTTTGAATTCTGTTGGTCTTTATGTTGTAGAAAAATGATCTTGATCCAACATTCCTGTCCCTTTAATTTTCCCTTTTATTTACAAAGTAAGTTTGGTGGTTTCCTGATTTTTTTCTTATACTCAATACTATTGCTTCAAAACTTTTATTACATTTATTGATTGATTTTGAGTGTATATATGTGTGTGTGAGTGCGCGTGCGCGCACAGCATGGCACACGCGTGAAGGTCAGAGGACAGCTTATGAGAGTCAGTTCCCTCCTCCTCCTTTGCCTGTCCCAGGCATTGAACCCAGGTCCCCAAGTTTGGCAGCAGGGCCCTTTTACTGGCTGGGCCATCTTCCCAGCTCTCAGTAAAGTTTCTTAGCATTTGTTTCCTGCAGAAGCTTCTCAGACTCTTCTCTCTCTGGCTTAAGCCTGGTGTGTTCAGAGAGAAGAGCCGCGGTGTAAGGTTGCACATCTTGTGTCTAGGTCCCCACCCACCACTGGACTTTCTTAGTATAAAAGGCAGCGCTTGCTTTCCTATGTGCCTGAATACCTGAGACGCGAGGGCTTAGGTTCTTGGGGCCAGAGAAAAGCTCGGGAACTCAATCCCACACACATAGCCCCACTATTATCCTGAGCCGTTCTGGTTGTGTGAGTTGAGTTGTTTTTATTCAGCCCTAAAGAGCAAGGGGGAAGATGTCTGCAATCTTCAGACCTGAGGACACTGGGCAAGGACCAATCCCACCAGGAGGCTCGTTTCCCCAAGCCAGCTGGTTACCATTCTTACGGCAGACGGTGAATTTTATGTGACATTTGTTGGTTTTCATTTGGAGCAGCGGTGGCTGACCGAGCAGCGTACAGCCAGCTGACCTGACGGCTCAGGAATGCCTGAACACCGAGAGGGCAGCCGGCAAGCTCTAGTCCGCTTCCTCTGCTCATTTTTACCTGAGTGACACAATCTCCGTGCACCTTCCAGCGGGTGTACTCTGTGTTTGGAGAGGCCGCGGCCCTGTGAATGGCGATGCTCGGCATGTCCTCAACTTTCGGCATCTTCTTCCAGGTTCTAAGGAGAAGAATAGAAGAATCTCAAAAAGACAGGCGTAGCCTGCCCTCTCGCACCCTGTCCTCAGCCGGGAGCCTTGCCTCCCGAGATCTTTCAGAGGCTCCTCGTGCCCTCCTCTCATCCTTATCCATTCTCTCAGCCCCCAGCACTGTCAGTGGGGCTCTCTCTGAATGCACCACACTCTTGAGCTCTCCCTTTTCTGGAGTTCAGTGGGGGAAAAGCCAAGCATGTAACTGCCACAGATAATATGACTGCTTATTCTTTTTTTTAAAAAAAAATAATTAGATTTATTTATTACATATACCGTGTTCTGCCTGCATGTATCCCTGTGGGCCAGATGTCATTATGGATGGTTATGAGCCACCATGTGGTTGCTGGGAATTGAACTCAGGACCTCTGGAAGAGCAGCCAGTGCTCTTAACCCCTGAGCCATCTCTCCAGCCCCCCCTTTTTTAAATGAGATGCTTGTACAACTTGAGGGCAAAGGTGTTCCTTTTAGAACCTTCTGAGTTTCTATAGGGAATAAGGAATTTAAAAAAAATCCCTACTAGAGCATTGTTATTACCCTCTCTGAAAGAGGGGGAAACAGAGGCACAAAAGGTAAGGGACTTACAAAGTGAGTACATAGCAGCATCAGAACTCCAGCTTGGGCGACCTGGATTCCAGTGGTTGTGGATGGATTGACTACCTGTTCACAATTGCACATGATGATGATCTCATGGTTCAGTAAAACTCAGAACTGTGGTTCAAATGTAATATTCGAATAATCATACCCAGAATGGAGATGCCAGGTCCCTGAGACCCTGCAGTTCACACTCCCAAGTGATGCCCTGGCCACAGGTCCAAGGTGAAAAGCACAGGTTCAGGGGAGCAGTCCTGATTCTATGGCTTGGTCTCCTATTCTGAAGTACATTTGATTAAATGTCTTGGGAATTATCAAAAGATAACTTTTCAGTGTGCTGAAACATGGAAACTCAATTCTTGAAAAGTAGTCAAACTAAGAAGTTAAAGGACTATACACCCATGTATATTAAAATGTCCAAGGGAAACATTTTTTATGGTATTCCTAATAAGATAGAAAAATTACCACAGATTGAATAGCCTTAGTCTAAACTTAAAGAAGGAGAAAAGTCCCCCAAATCCAAAAGGCTACAAGTGGCAAATCTCATACTTGACCTCACAAGACAAATTGTAATTAAACACAGGTGAAATGATAGCGTTGCGTAAAACCTCCATCAGACATGTGGAGAATACCATCAAACAACATTCTCAAAGAATTAATAAAGTATTTTCAAACAGTCTGTTCTGATTGTAACACGCAGATCCAGCATATTACAACTTCTCTCAAGATGAGAAAAAAGATGCTCCAAAACTCAAACTCACCATGACAGCATTAGAAAAAAAATTAATTAGAGGCATTCATGCAAGGCAAAAGTATTTATGTCCAGAGAGAATCTCCTCAGTATGGTGCTAGGCATAAGTCAGCCACCTTTAGCTTCATGATGCATGTGACAGAGGTTAAAAGGGACAGGAGAGTTCAACAAAATTGAAATCAAGAGTGCAAATGGCTAATTGAAAAGTGTGTCAAAAATGAAAGTGTTTCTGAAGTTATATTTGGTCAATGGGCAAGTAAGACTCTGCTTACCAAAATCCTTTCCTTTTAACTTGATAAAACCAAACAGCTACTATGGACAACTGATGAGTCCACATGCTTACAGCTTCCCATACAGACTGCAGCCAGTTCCCAGTGGCAGAAAAGTGCTGTGGAATAATCCTCTTGTACTGTAAAGAGTTGTCACTTGAATTGGTATAACAAAATGCTGATTGGCCAGTAGCCAGGCAGGAAGTATAGGCGGGGTAACCAAACTAAGGATGATGGGAAGGAGAAGGGTGGAGTCAGGAGTCTCCAGCCAGACACAGAGGGAGCAGAAGATGAACATACCATGCTAATAAAGCTACCACCACGTGGCAGAGCGTAAATAGAAATATGGATTAATTTAAATGTATGAGTTAGCTAGTAACAAGCCTGAGCTATTGGCTGAGTATTTATAATTAACTTAAGTCTCTGAGAGATTATTTGGGAGCAGGTGGTCAGGACAGGAAATGTCCAAGTACATATGGTGCCCAAACATTCGCCAAGAATATCCTCATAAAGCCTGAAAAGGCTTTAAAAATGTTTCTAAACACACAAAAATGGAGTCAAACGCAGCTTCTTGGTAACCACTTTTTCTTGGGTAGGCTCTGTTCGCTAGCTGCAAGCAGAGGCATGGCTCCTTTAGGAGGCAGCTTCCTGACAAAAAACAAGTAGCTCTTTTAAGAGGCTGTTACCACATACCTAAATGGGTTTATGAACAGCTGGCGACATGCTAATCAGTGGCAGTGTGGACTCAGAAACTTCCCAGAGTTGGGGTGGTAAACAAGGCTTCAGCCAGTTATCTCCAGCAGGAACCTAGGCACTCAGGGAACAAAGGAGTGGGGTGGAGCCAGCCACCAAAGCTTTGGTCCTAGCCATGACACTTAGCAGTTTAAAGGCTCAATTGGTCCGAAAAAGGTAGAGATATGCAGTAAAGACAGATTCATATGGGGGAAAAAACCCTCTGAACAGTTTACAGTGTGTTAAAACACATATGTAGGTTTGGGAGAGAAAAGAAAAGGGGTAGAAAAGGTCCTTTAAAAAGGAATAGAGTAATAAAAAATTATAATAAGCCACATAAAGATGGGAAATACACAAAGAGTCTAGATTCTATATTTTATTGTCTTGTCTTTGGATTTTTTTTTTTTTTTACTGTTAATGGGCAAATGATAACTGCTAAGAGACATTTGATTGTAAAAGCTACTAAGTTAAACCAATCAATATAATTTAAAAATATCTTGACTCCAAAATTTAAGTCGAAAGTTGCTTTGGGGAAGAGGTTTTGCTTTTATTTCCACAGGAAAGTTAAAGGTGATCAGGTTTGGTAGAGGAAGACCCCCTGACTACAGACATAGGAAAATAAACCTAAGTAACTATAAGCCACATGATGCATATTTTTATCTACTCAAATATAAAACGAAAAACTATCTTTGGCTGAAATGTGTACTATACAAAGTTTATATTAATACAGATATATATGTTACCTTTAAAAGTTTATGTATTTTTCAGAACAAGGGGACCATACACTAATAAAAACAGCCCAGATGATCCAAGATCTAAAGCAGCTTCCAGGCTACTAACTGAGATGATCTAGCCTCACAGAATACTCCAGCCAAGATTTAAAAATTATCTTGATTTTCTCAGGGTCCCTCAAAGATTACCAGTGCCCACCAATCAACAGGAAGTAGTCTAGAAAACTACACCCACATTCCCAAAATATTGGTTATAAATGTTTGTTTTAATTTAAGGAGGGTTGGTTACAAATTGTTATTCATCATAGCCAATCTCTTTCTAAAAGAAGAAAGAGGAATATGATATAGAAATAATGGGTAAAATTGGTAGATTATTTAATCTACTTTAATTAAAAAAACAACTATTAATCTTAAATATTTTATGTTAATAGATATTTTGGTATTTTGATACAAATTTAAAGTTAATTTTGTTATACCATATATATATATTTCTACTCTTGTTTAGGGTATTGTGCTTATGCAGCTAATTTAAAAATGTAATATATAATTAAAATACAGATTAATAGTTATCTATAATAGTCAAACTTATAGTCATGTTAGGAATGTTTTCAAAGTCATACACAGATATATTTAGATAGATAGAAGGTCTTCAAACACTTCAAAGACCTACAGAATATGGCATTTAATATGTTTAATAACTTAGTTATTAATGAGACATATCTACTCCTGGCAGCACCAATTTACTTCAGAGAAAATGATGGACATTGAAGAAACTCCTTATGGAGTAAGCTTTCTTTATGGCAAAAGCTAGCCATCAATTGCTGAGGGTATATTGTCCAAACTGTGCCAACAGGACACAAGAAGGTGACTGCTGAGCTTTGCCAAGACAGTAAGACAGTCCTTCAGAATTCCCTGCTTCACAGGAAAGTCTGTCAGATATGATAGGCCTATAGGACAGAGTTGGATGCCCCAATATTACAGAGAAACTTTGGGTGACTGTCCAGGCAGCCTGATGTCCCTGTCATTAGGTAACATTTCATCCTTCTGGGGTCTTTGATGGAGTTGAAGACTGGATAGTTATAATTTTCTTAGGTTTGATAAATGATAAATTAGGTATAAAACTTTGGATTCACAAAGATAAGAGAGGTAATAGAATATTTTCTCCAATTTTGCCAAATACAAATGGACTGGATATTGCAACTGTAATTCTTCCTTGATAACTGTTTTTGTTGTATACAATCTTACTATGTTAAAGTTAAAACTTTCCTTTTTAATTAGACAAAAAGGGGGGAATGCTGTGGAATAATCCTCTCGTATACTGTAAAGATTTGTCACTCGAATTGGTTAATGAAACGCTGATTGGCCAGCAGCCAGGCAGGAAGTATAGGTGGAGTGACCAAACTAAGGATGATGGGAAGGAGAAGGGCAGAGGAGGACACAGAGCCAGATGCAGAGGGAGCAGGAGATGAATGTGCCATGCTAATAAAGGTACTGCCATGTGGCAAAGTGTGAATAGAAATATGGATTAATTTAAATATATGAGTTAGCTAGTAAGAAGCCTGAGCTATTGGCTGAGCATTTATAATTAATATAAGCTTCTGAGTGATTATTTGAGAAGAGGTGGCTGAGACAGAAAACATCCATTTACAGAGAATAAGTGTTATGCTGTTAGATCTGAACATTTAAAAGTGCTTAACTAATTATAAACTAAAAATAGAATGCCTTGAATTCAAGATCAGATGAGAGAGCTAACATCAATCCACCCACCATCCATCTTCCCTGCCTCCCTCCATCTACCTCTATCCACCTCTATCCATTCTTCATCTGTCTGTCCATCCACCCATCCATCCATTCATCCATCCATCCAAAGCCTACCAGGATTCATAAATAAAACTTCTATGCTGTAGGAGTTCTAGTCTAGTGACAGAGAGATTGTGAACAAGACAGTCCGGTATAGGGCTGTAACACCAGTCAGTAAAGTAGATCCAAACTACGTTGAGGATGTGGAGAGGAGAGGAAGGCCTCCCTAAGAAAAGACGCTTCATGGAGGCCCTGAGAGGGACTACAACCAAGCAGAGGAAGCCACCAGGGCAGACACAAAGGGACATGACAGAAGAGGATGCTTGTTAGAAGTCCAGCTGCTTCAGATCATGAGGGTCACTGGGGTATGCAGGCATCATCAAGAAATGCACAGGGGAAATTAAACAGGGTGTCCATCCATCCTGTCATGTATTGTGGGTTACATGAAACACTCATGAAAGATTTTAACCAGAACATCACCATGACAGAGATCCGTCAACACAGGTCACAACACGTTGTACAGGATGACGGACCTGTGACAAGGCCTCCATCCACCTTGGCCTCCCGGACCTCCCTCAGTGCCCTGATCTCACATTCCCTGCATTTGCAGGTCACCTATCCTGATACAGTCACCGTAGCCTGGCTGCCCTCCCTCAGTCTTTCCAGATACGTCCCACCCGAGGGCCCATCTCTGGCACTTCTCTCAGCCGCTACACTCTCTCAGGCACCCGTATGTGGCACCCTCCCTTCACCCCTCTCTTCCCTCCCTTTCCTCCCTCCCATCCCTCCCCTCCTTTGAGTCTACAAATCTCTCAATGGAGCCCATTCCAGCTGCCTCACCAAGCACTCTGCACACTTAGGCGTGTGCACCCATGCACATACATATGGGTACTGGACATTTTGACTCTTAATTTTTCAAATTTATCGGCTTCAAAAATATCATATAACTTGTTATAGTCGTTTTCTTTTGCTCCTGCTAGATTGTAACTCCACAAGGGGCAAGATCTCATTTTTGTCCACTGTGAACACTAAAGGCAAAGACTGGCCCGTAGTAGAGGCTCAGTCAGTGTTTGATGAGTCAACATAAGATTGGATGTATTTCCTCCAAAAACCACCCAAATGAAATAAGGAATCAGAAGTGAGGGCACGAGAGGCCAGGTGGAAGTTGGCGTCAGTGATAGTGGGGACAGGTGAATGAGGACGGTGGTCACTGGGAGAAGTCAGCCTTAGGTTAGAGCTATTACCAGAGTTGAAATAGTCAGAACTTGATGGCCGGTATCTGGACATGAGTGATTAGCAAACAAGGATGACTCTTCTCATATAAAGCATTAAACAACAACAACAACAAAAACCCCTGTCATGATTGAAATAAGAAATGCTTCCCACAGGCTTGTGTTCTGAATGTTTTGGTCGTGGCTGGCGCCGCTCCTGTGAAGACTGTGGAAATTTTGAATGTGGGACATGCCTGGAGGAAGTATATCACCTCGGGGAAGATTCCTGGGGACATATTACCCCTGGCTCCTTCCTGTCACACCGATCACTGTCTGCCAGGAAATGAGGATATCTCTCACCACATGTTGCCACCATGGTGCTCTGCCCAGGAGATGATCCACCATGGGCTGAACCCTCTGAAACAGGAGTGGTCGAAAGACAAGCTTCCCTACGCCATTTCTGTCAGGTATGCTGGCCGCGGTGACGTATAACTCATAGAAGACTCCGCCGAAAGCAAATGCCAAGTATTTTTATTCATGTTCTATTTTCTCACTGACGTCTGGAGAGCGTGTGTTCTATCCCAGTACATCCGCAGAAGCCTTCTGATGTCCCCTAAAACCAGGCTGTCCTTGGTTGGCTCACCACAGATAGGAACAGATACATGGCAAACTAAACCTGGGGGAAACCCTAGGTTTGTAAGCAGCCCTGTGAATCTGGCTCCCGAAGGCTGTAAACTCCTTTCTCACGATAAGCCGTGCCCACCAGCCAGAACCCTCCCCATTCTCATGGCTCCCAGATGGTTCCCAGCTGTCCAGGGCTATTTGTTCTGTTCCAACCCTTTTATTGGTCCATTTGCTTTTCTTTTTGATCTCTTACGTCTGTCCCCTCCTCCCTATGCCACCCACCATCCTAAGCTCTGTTTGAGAGGACCTATTTTCGAAGAACATCTTGAAGATTTCTTTTTGAGGCATTGCCTCAGATTTTTTTTTTTCCCTGTAATTTTTGGATCATAGGGCTAGCTGGCTGCAAAGCTATACAGAGACCCCAGCCCCACTAGTCAGCAGATGGACAGCTGTCTCAGAGGGCAGGCTGGGCACCCCCTACCTCATAGGGTTCAGAATGGACTATTTCCTGAAACAGCTTTCTCGAAGTTTCTCCGCTCCTTTTTCTCCAAAATCCTGACAAAAGAGATGCCTATCTGCCTGCTTCTACACAAGTCAGCCAGAGTAGTGGGACATTGTCTCCTAAGGTCACCTGGGTGCTTGTCTGTTCCATTCCTCTACGTGCTGGAGTATTGTACCATAACCTCTGTTGTTCATGATAAAAAGGATTGCGTTGGTTTTCTAGATCCCAGCTGGAAGGCTGTCTGAGATGTCCACTGGAAGGGAGTCTGTTGTCTGTGTCTACATTTGAGCGTGTCAAGCCAGGGAGCGTCCATCTGTGCTTGCCTAGGTTTGAAGGGAGTGTTTCTACGAAGCCCCCAGTGGTTTCTGCAAGTTCTGCTTGGGGTGGGGCCACTGTCACAGATGAGAGGTTACTGTGATAACTGCATCCTGGCTGCGCCTGAGTGTGTGTGGGAGACTATACTACAGGAAATTCTCCACCTCCCTCTCCTCTTGTATGGAGAATCCGTGCAAGTGACTGTGTGTGCGCACAGGTGTATGCTTGTGTTTCAGGCACTTTGAGGGTTTTTATGGGGGGTGCAGTGTAGTTATGGCGTGTGTTGTGTGAGGGTCAGGAGTCCTTACGGGGTGTTTTTGAGAGAGAGTGTCTACTCTGTGGTCCATGCTTGTGGAGTTGCGGGGGGAGGGTAGTTAGAAGCTGCATCTGAACCTGCAACAAAGGGGATCTGTGGAGAATGTGTGTTAGAGATGTCCCCCATGGCACTGGAGAGGTAGTCTCAGA
This sequence comes from Peromyscus eremicus, assembly GCF_949786415.1. Classification (NCBI taxonomy): domain Eukaryota; kingdom Metazoa; phylum Chordata; class Mammalia; order Rodentia; family Cricetidae; genus Peromyscus; species Peromyscus eremicus. Next base: position 39,542,801 of record NC_081438.1, on the reverse strand, counting down.
TTTTTTTTTTTTTTGAGGGGGTGGGGAAGTGGAGTGTATGTTAAAGTCTCTGGTGTGAATGTCCATGGGGAATCTTGAGGGCTTCTGTGGGATACATGGGATCTTTGGGGATGACTGTGGGGCATCTGTACTGTATGAGCTCACGGTATTGGGTCCCTGGAGGCTCTGTAACTCTCTCCATGACTCTGTGTGGGGGAATCTGCGCCATAGCTCTCTTGGTCCCAAGCTGTTCTCTCTCTCTCTCTCTTTCTCTTTCTCTTTCTCTCTCTCTCTCTCTCTCTCTCTCTCTCTCTCTCTCTCTCTCTCTCTCTCTCTCTCTCGAGCTCCAAGCTACCAGCAAATATCACCAGATATCTCTGGTGAAATGAAACAGCCTTCGGTTGAGAGCCTGATAGTATTGATCTTGTGTGTGTGTAACCTTGTGCACTAGTGGTCGTGCAGCGGTCACACACATCCCTAGGTCACCTACTAACACACCTCTGATGCCTCAGCCCACAAAGGTACATATTCCTCATCTCCAGAGTTATTCTGGGAGAGACTGAAGAGGTAGTGTGTCAAGGGCCCTCCCTGCCTGCCCGTCTGCAGAAGCTGAGCTGAGGACGCTCACCCTCTTACCCAGCTCTGTGAGCCCATCCCATGTGGGCCATTCCTGCTCCCCCTCCCAACAATCGAGCATGCCAGGTCTTCTGCGCTGGTTCCCAGGCAGCATGAGCAACATTCCAGAAGTCAGCCAGAGGCCCCAGCTTTAAAAGCATTAGAATGAGGTTATTAAGGTCTGAGCTGGCCAGCTGCGCACTCAGCTTGCCTTTTTGCATGTTCCACGCCCTCTGGTTAAGCCAGCCAGGCATCAAACATGCTCAGAACAAACCAAACTGCATCCATACTGAATATATATAGACTCCTTTCTTGTCACTGCTCCCTAAAAACCACAGTATAACAGCCAACGATCTACACATCACTTACACTGTCAGGTATCACACGTCACCGGACAGTTCCAAGCACAGAGGAGGGCATATGTAGGCCTTATCAAACACTACGTGCCATTTTAACTGGAGGACTTGAGTGCTCACACACGTTGGTATAGATTGCCCTGGAGCCCAGAATACTGGGGAAAGGTGCTTTTCCTTAGATCAGCTACCATATAGCTAAAAGAGAGCTTGAATTGTGGCTACGTAGTGATTTTTAGCGATCTTTTACTTTTGTTTGAAAAGGACATGTAGCTGACTTTGGAGCCAAGTTGATTCCTGACTGAATCACTTCAGTGACTGACTTCATCTCCAGTTTCCAAGAAGCACCCTTGGTGGCCACACAGTCCTCACAGTCAATTTGTCCCTCTCTGAGACAGGCTTTGCTACCCAAGTCCTGACCTCAGAACGCCGTATCACCCCAGTAGTTGAGCTGATCTTTCCTCCTGGATGCACCCGAATCACCCTCGTCCAACCTCAACTGGCTCTGTGTGGGCGGTAATGTTTTCTATGTCATCACCCAGGACTCGGAGGCAGGGGAGTCCCTGCCAGGGACCATACTTTTGGGCTGGTGTGCCATATCTTCTCATTAAAATAGGTTGGATGTAGAGTGTCCACCAAAGGCTTAATATGTTGACCACTATGTCCAACTAGTAGGGGGTGATGGAACCTTGAAGAGGTAAGGCCTAGGGGGATGAAGTTAGGTCATTGGGGATGCGTTCAAAGGGATGTTGGGATCCTGGCCCCTCCTCTTCCCGTCTCCTTTGCTTGTAGGCCACCATAAGATGGCCTCTTCCATCATGTGCTTCAACCGTGAGGTACAGTGTCCTTAAGGGCTAAAAACAACAGGGCAGAGTGATCAAGGGCTGACATCTCTCAAACTGAGCAAAAAGAAGCCTTTTTCTCTTTAAAAGTGTCTATCTTGGGTATGCTGTCATGGTGATAGAAAGCTGACTCACGCTATCCCTCCCTCTGCCACTGGGAATTGAGAGCCCTGCTAAGGACAGGTGCTCTCCTTCCCACAGTACATCTGACAATGAGAAAGGTGCTGGGTGTGACTCGTGCCGTGGGTACCGCAGAGCGGGGCTCTGAGCTGTGGTCGGGACACTTTCTGGCAGAGACGGGATTGGATCCCAGGATCGTCGGAGAGAAGAATTCAGAACGGTGGGGTGGTAGGAAGTTGCAGGAGAGGTGGCCCTGTGGCCGGCCTCTGGAATACAGGCTGTGGTAGTTTCAACAGGAAATGTGCCCCGCTCCCGCCCATGGGCCTGGGTAGCTGAACTCTTGGTCTCCAGTTGGTGGCGCTGTCCGGGGAGGTGGTGCAGCCTTGCCGGAGGAAGCTCACCGCTGGAGGTGGGCTTTGAGAGTTCGTAGCTCCACCCTACTTCAAGATTGCTCTCTCTGTCTCCTGTTTGCAGTTTAAGATGTGATCTCTCAGCCGGCTGTAATGTCCACCCCGCCTCACACACACACCATTACGGATCTCACCCCACCCCCAGAACTGTAAGCTGAAATGAATTCTTTCTTGTGAAAGTTGCTAGAGGTCATGGTGTTTTTTCACAGTGACAGAAAAGTAACCGATACATTAGGCAGGAGGACTGGCATGCGGCACGTACAGGGGACTTAGAACACTCTTCTATATGATCCCCTCCTTATGTTTACCTCACTTTGTTGTTTGGGTGTAGGAGAAGGTGGGTGCCTGAATCACCACACGGAGGCTGCCCACCAAATACATCTATTACTTGAATAATTACACGAACTATTACTTGAATAGCAGTAAATAAATCCCTGTTGTGAAAACCCACTGAACTTGGTGTTTGTTACACAGTGTCTTAGTCACATTTTATTGTTGGGAAGACACCATGACCATGGCAACTCTTATAAAGGAAAATATTTAATTGGGACTGGCTTACAGTTTCAGAGATTTAGTCCATGATCATCATGGTAGGAAGCATGGTGGCACACAGGCAGGCATGGTGCTGAAGAAGGAGCTGAGAGTTCCACATCCAGATTCTCAGGCAGCAGGAAGAGAAAGAGAGAGACTGGACCTGGCTTGAGCATTTGAATCCTCAAAGGCCACCCCAGTGACACACTTCCTCCAACAAGGCCACACCTCCTCCAACAAGGCCACACCTCCTCATCCCTATCAAGCAGCACCATTCTCTGATGACCAGGCGTTCAAATATGTGAGCCTAAGGGGGCCATTCTTATTCAAACCACCACATACAGCGTGCTCACCCTGAGTCATACAGCTCTGGATACTTTATGCTTACCTGAAATACCCATCTTGATCTTTTATATTACTGATTTTACTATCATTTGCTTTGTTATGTAGAGAACTGTCTCTTGAATGAATGAATAGATTCAGCTTTGGAGGTACATACTGGTATTGCAGTCATGATGGGTAGGAGGTCAAAGCTGAGAAATGAATGTATCATGGAGTAGGAATGTGGAGTGGGACCTGAGTGTAAGAAAATTAGAAAGGAGAAGAAAAAGCAAATCCCCAAGCTCGCTCTCTCTCTCTCTCTCTCTCTCTCTCTCTCTCTCTCTCTCTCTCTCTCTCTCTCTCTGTGTATGAGTGTGTATGCATGCACACATGCAGGTCCATATATACAATGCATGTGGAGTCAGAGGTTGACATTAGGTATCTCCATCTGCTCCCCACTTTGTTTAGAAATAGGCTTTCTCACTGAACCTGGGGCTCACTGATTTAGAATGGCCACCCAGCCTACTCAGGGATTCGCCTATTTCCACTCCAACCTCACCGCTGGGGTTACTGGTGTGCTGCACCCAGTTTTTATGTGGGTGCTGGGCATCTGCACTCAGGTCCTCACGTTTGGACAATAAGTACTCTACAGACTGAGCCATATCCCCAAGCCCCTCGGCCATCGTGAGAACATTTGGTTGCATCTTTTACCCTATTGCAATACATACATGAAATATTTTGAAAAACATTTTTTTTTGCTTTAAAAACATATGGCTCCACTTCTTCTGCAAATGCATTTAAACTTCAATATTTACCTTAATAGTTCACCTACAGATGCCAAAACCAGAATGTTCACACATCCCTGCAATCAATTGAAAAAGAAGAGAAAAGAAAAATGAGTGGAAACTCAACACATCCCACTTGTTCCCCGGGTGCTAAAAGCGTTCATTCCCTCAGCAGAAACAGCAGACGGCCTTCTCCATGTGAACTGAGTGGGGGACTTTCAGACGGCCCTCCCTCTCCCCAGGCAGGTGGAATGTCTCATGCAGAGACACGGGGGCTTCCATAACCTTGAGCGGGACGTGAGCTCAGCCAGACGGCACTTGTCCAAGTGTCAGGCTGCAGAGTCACCGGGGACTGCCCTGTGGCACACAGAGGACCTTGATGATGCCAGCACAAGGATCACAGTGAGCTGTGTTTGGGGTTGCATTTGATGCCGTGGAACACACTGGCATAGCAGGACGGTGCATAGAATGATGGTGCAACTTTAATTTAAAAGAAGAAAAACAACAACAACAAAACCCCTTGCCACCGCCATGAGGCGTCTGATAGATTCTGTATACTGCCAGTGCGGACCCCCTAGCATTTTCCACCAGCCATGGGACAGGAAGACTCATCCAGAGATGGCATTGCGTACTTCAGTGCATTAAATTCTCACAATAGTCCTATAGGTTTTACAAATACGGTGGTACACAGGTGTGATCTCAGAACTCAGGCGGCTGAGGCAGGAGGATGACGAGTTCAAGTTTAGACTGGACTGCGTAGTGAGACATTGTCTCAAAGAACCGATGATGATGATGATGATGATGATGTCATATGGCTGACAATTTTATGATTCTTGTTTTTTTGTTGTGTTTTTTTTGTTTGTTTGTTTGTTTTTGTTTTGTTTTGTTTTTTGGTTTTTCGAGACAGGGTTTCTCTGTGTAGCTTTGCGCCTTTCCTGGGACTCACTTGGTAGTCCAGGCTGGCCTCGAACTCACAGAGATCCGCCTGGCTCTGCCTCCCGAGTGCTGGGATTAAAGGCGTGCACCACCACCGCCCGGCTGTTGTGGTTTTTTAATACAGGCAAAGTGAGGTTGAATGATGTTCACGGGGCAATGAAGGTTGTAATTTGTAGAGTGGGCCATTTTTGGGGTCTTTGAGTTCAAACAAATGAACCCAGCAAGCCAGAAACTTGGTGGGGTTCAGAGCATGTTGTCTTCACAGTGGCTAGTTTCATTTTCTTGATAAGGCATCTACCCTGGGTGCGTGGAATCCTGGTGTGTCTGGCTTTTTAAACCCTAAGTATGACATACACTACAAGTCCATGCCAATGGTGTCTTAGGTAAGATTACTCCAGTGAGCAATCTATTACTGGGAATTTCATCAATGTCAGTGCGGGTCTGTCGCCTCCTTTTCACGCCGTTACATTGACATGGAGGAACTCACTCCATTTTAAGAAATCTTCACCCCCTTCCCTCCCTCCCTTCCCTCCTCTCCCGGACTCTCCTAGTCAACACCGAAGCGTTATTTTCTTACTGTGCCGGCTTCTCTCCCTGCCCCATCCTGCCACTCTTCTCAAGACAGCTCTGCTTCTCATACATTTGAATGCCAGTTCTCACCTCAGCACCTCCTGGCCCTTGGCTTCTGCAAGTGCCTCCCTTCTCTTAGCTCCTGTATTACGATACAGCCGGGGCCGCGGGTTTTTGCATATTTCTCCGAGTGCTTGCAGGACTTGGTTTATACCACGGCTGTCTTCCTTAAACCGATGGTGATCACATCTGTGTGGCCCCCATGAGCCCCTGGGACTTGTATCTTCCCACTGGACACTTGCGCATGCCCTTCACTGTTAGATAGTCACCCCACGTATAAAACCAAACCTATGACCCAAATGCAGCTAGCCAGAAGGCACCCCGGCTTCGCCTGCTTCTGGAGGCTTGCCCACCCTCTCGATGCCCTAGGGACCTATGCTTGGAGCAAGCTAAGCTAGAATGGCCGGGGAAGCGACCAGCTTTGTTCTCTCAGAAGGCTGGATTCTCTCTCCTTTCCCTTCTCCTGCCTGCCTGGTGTGCATGTGGGCGTCAGGTCTGTGTGCTTTGGGAGGGAATTCCAGCTTTATTTCCTCCTGTTCCCTCCCATTCATCCCCTAGCTCCCTCCACTGAACTCCTCATCCATCTGACCTGGGGCGATGTCTGGCCTCGGATCCCATCTTCCAGCCTCGATCTTCTCCAGTGACCTACCCCGTCCACCCACACCAACCCACAGACAGCACCCACTCTGCTGCTCTCCTGCAAGAAACCAAGATGGCAGCCTGTTGCCTGCTAGATTAACTTGAGAGCCTTTAAAGACCCCGGCCTTCAAGCCTCCATCACTGGGGCCCCTCATTCATTCATCACTTCCCCTTCTGTGCTCGGAGTTAGAGCTTCCCTCCAGTTCACCTGGGTGCCCACTTCCTTCCCTGCCCACAGTCTCTCTGTGTCTTGTTTATGGAGCGCTGCTCATTGGCTATCCTCTCCCTGCCCCGAGTTGATGCTTCTTGTAGTATGGAGTTGGTTCATGAAGGTCTCCTCCCTTTGCCCCAGTGCAAAGACTATTTTCTCTAATTCACACTGAAGATCACTATCCCCTACCCGCTGTTAGTAGGATTGCTGAGCTCTTACTATATATAAGCACTAACTCAGTACTTCTAAAACTAATTCAAAGAGGTCAATAAATGTCCGTTTCCTTTCGAGATGAGGAGACTAAATCTCAGACAGAGATCTCAATCCCAGTCGCAGCAGCACTTGACACCAAAGTCTGTGTCCTTACTAGTCACTAAGTACACACATTTGTATTTGTTTGTCTTCTGAAAGGCTTTGATTGCAAGGCATATTTATTGCGCTATTTCTTACCCGCGCCCCCGCCCCCATGAGCCTAGTTAAGTGCTGAGCCTATAATATGTCTTCGACACACTCACAGATTTGTGCTCGTGGCTTCCAGACTTACTAATACCATGACCTCAGATGAGCAATTTACAGAAGCAAAGTCACTGAGGTCATTTGCCCTGGTAAATGACAGATGATAATCCATATCAGGACAAAATGACGGGGCAACATTCTGATAAGAAACGGGCTCAGCCTCCATTGCTTCCTTTCTCCTCTTTCCTCTTTTGGAAAAAGAAAATCCGCATCAGACTCTTGAGAACTCATTGCTATTCTGAAGTCAGATTGCTTCCAACCCTTCTTCAAGCCACCCCAGGGGCCTTGTGACATTACCTGCTAATGATTCTAACCCATCTTCCCAAACAAAGAGGCACGAGCCTGTTCCCTGTGAGCTGAGTGCTCACCATGGAGCCAGCCCCCCTCGGCAGGTCCCTGGGTGCATTTCTATGGGGTAATATTTACAGTGCTGGATGGCTGGGCCCTGTGGAGCTTAATGGGATTCTTAATAAAGGCAGGCTTCATTAAGGCGGAGAGCGCGGGCGACGCGCCCTTGCTTTGGAGGAGAGGACGACCCAGCACAAGACGAATGTTCTCCCTTGGCTTGGAAATCATGCGGGTCAAGTGCCTTGTCACGCATTAACGGCCCTTTAAGTTGCTAGGCAGATCGAGAGCAGCAACGCAGATAAACCAAGGCGGAGGAATTATGCGATCCATCCTGGTCGCATAAATGCTGCGACACAGAAGCCGCCTTTAAACAAAGTGATTTGCTAAATGAGCGGCTGGCGATTTTCCAGATGGCCGACGTGACACGGGCTTGGACGAATCCTTTCTCCAGTCGTGCGTTTGTCTGGATTGAAACATGAAAGGCCGGGTTCCAGCCGCTGCTGCGGCTGCCGCAGCTCTGAAGCCCTTCCGTCTAACCCTCGTGGTGTGGCCAACGAGGCGGCCGGAGTGGGTGCCCTGGCATGGCGCTTGGGCTGCCACGAGGACGGCCGCTTCTTAGCCGGATGGCAGCCCGCCAGCTCAGAACAGGGTTTCTCTGTGTGTCTGCATGTCACTGCACACGCCAGTCTCTGGGATCTTAGTACCAGATGCAGCTGTGGCAGAGGCTAAAAAAGCAGAAACGCCACTGGGTCCCTAGGCCGTCATTTTAAATACGAAGAAATAAAAACGATTTAAAAATCATTTACACGGGCTTCACCCCCTGCCCCACCCCACCCCCGCCCCACCCAGTTCTGGGGACTGAACCCAGGACCTTGTACATGTTAGGTAAGCATTCTCACCCTGAGGTACATCCCCAGACCCTCTAGCTCAGTTTGGAAATACCCAAGATAGATGGAAAAATCCATCTTAATTTTAATGTAGGTTCAATACAAGATTTAAAGAAAATCATAATTTTTAAGCACAGTCTCTCTCTGCTGAGCCTTCCTCTCACTAAATTTTATCTGGGCCCTGAGGACTTCGCTAGAGACGATGAGGATCATCCAGTTTTGGTACCTTTAGGGTCTCACACTGACTGATTGAAACCGGCTTACCTGGAGACTGCAAAGGGTCATTGGCCCCACTGTAATATAATGGGCAGCCATGGGGATTAAAAAAATAAAAAAGCAACTTTACCAACTGGTTTCACTGTGCCAAACTGTACCCCCCAGGCAAGTCTGATTTGGATTGATGGAGTTCTTCAGCAGGCCCTGGGTTTTCTGTTTAGTTGTTCAACAGTCCAGCCCCACCCCATGACAGAACCCACCGGCCAGACAACAGCTTCCTCCTCCCCACTGAGCCTCAGCGTTAGTTCATTTCTGACTCAAGAGGGAAAGTTTAACACGATGAGTCATCGGTGGAAGCTTCCTTCTGTGGCGTGCTGGGGAAAACTACAGTCTGCTGAGGAAGAACCCCAGAGCACCTTGTGGACTGTGGTTTCGGATCTACACCAGGTGGAAAATTTTGTTGATTGAGTTCTATTTTCTGTGTATACATGAGCGCTTTCTCACTGAGGGTAACTTCTCTTAGAAGTTTCCTATCCTGAGGGCTAAATGACCCACAGTCAGCCTGGTGTCAACAAACACACGGGACAGAGCTGTTGGGGATGGGGCTAGCACGCTGCTCTGACTGTCTCCCCCAGATACTATGGTCTGTGGCCATATCACCCGGACCATGCACAGTCTCTACAGATACCATGTGGCCAGGTTCCTCAACAAGGTCACAAATCCCCCAACATTGTCTGAGGGACAGTGAAGCACAGCATCCTCCCTGAAGCACAAGTGGAAACTGACTTGTGCATAGCACTGCCTTAGGGGGTGGCTGGCCCAGCCTTCCTCCATGGAGGTCAGGATGCAACAGTCCAGGCTACCAGAAAGGAGCTGGTGCAGTCTACAGGGTCACGGTGAAGAAAGAACAATAAAAACATTGAACTCTGGCACGGTTCCATTTTTTTTTTAAGTCCTAGCAAGAAGAAAATGATGTCGAAACTCTAAAAATTATGTATTGATGAGCTAGAGCACTGGCTACTCTTCCAGAGGACCCAGATTCAGGTCTCAGGACCCACGTGGCAGTATTCAGCTGTCTGCAACTCCAATCTCAGGGGATCTGACGCCCTCTTCTGGCCCCCATGGGCACTGCATGCATGTGTGCACAGACACACATCAGGCAAAACACCACACAAATAAAATAAATATAAAAAAATTAAGTTATGTATTGGTTTGGGGCTGGTGAACTGGCTTGTCATGCAAAGGCACTTGCCATGAGCCTGATAGCCTGAATTTTCATCCCTGGGCCTCACACACACATACACACACACTCAAGATTAATAAAAACAAACAGATTTCAGATGGCTTAGTAATTAAGAGTTCATATTGCTTCTTCCAGAGGATCCAACTTCAGTTCCCAGCACCCACACTGAGCAGTTCACAACCACCTGTAACTCCAACTCCAGGGTATCTGACACCCTCTTCTGGCCTCTGTGGATACCTGCACTCATGTGTCCACACTCATGCACAGACACACATAACTAAAACTAGCAAATTAAGCCTTTAAAAAGGAAGTAGATCCCTTAATAAACCTCTTGTGACACAGCTGAGCATTGCTGGAAGTCATCTTTTTTGTTGTTGTTTTTTTGTTTGTTTGTTTGTTTTGTTTTTCGAGACACGGTTTCTCTCTGTAGCTTTGGAGCCTGTCCTGGATCTCGCTCTGTAGACCAGGCTGGCCTCGAACTCACAGAGGTCCACCTGCCTCTGCCTCCCGAGTGCTGGGATCACAGGCGTGCGCCACCACCGCCCGGCTGGAAGTCATCTTTTAAGGCTTAAAAGATGAGGCTTAGCTCAAGGACGGTCACTCAAGGAGCGGCCTTCACAAGCGGAGTGATAAACAAGGTCCCCTGTCACAAATGTGGCTTCCCTTATGCTAGGTATGACCGGGTCCCTGGTGCCGTGCATACAGGACAATGAAGAACTATGCAGACTGTAAAGCCTCTGAGATCTGCCAGAGCAGGATTAGGAGGCAGATCGGAAGGCAAAGCGGGCGGTTAGTGCCTCTGTCCTACAAATGATCTGGTTTCTCTTTCACATAACCCCGAAGCTTAGCAAAATGCCAACCTGAGATGTTTAACACTACATTCATTTTAAACCTTTTCCCAGACTAAGGGGAAAAAAATTTTTTTTTGAAAGGATCATCAAATGAGGTCTTAAATACGGTTTGAAAATGCCATGACTTTTTAACATTCAAATACAGCTCCACAAAGTCACCCGTGACTGACATTTTTATTCCGTCTCAGAGCTGTTAATTAAGAAGCACAGACATGAGCGGCAGAGATGAAATCAACGGAAGCCGCAAGCCATTCTTAAAATAAAACGCAAGCCCTGTTTGCTTAGATCCGGCACCCACTGAGTGCCTGTCATGTCATTCACAGGGAGTCCACTAGGGGGCAGTGGATGATTGTGTCTCAAGCAGGAGGGCGTTCGTGCCGGCTACTATCTATGCACCTGAAGTGTGGCAGGCGCTTCACACAATGATCAGAGCCGCAGTGGTGACAGGTAGGGAGCAACCAGTCATCGCTCCCAGCGCGTCTGTCAGAAGGATAAGGTGAAATGGGTCATTTGCATTTTCAGCAATGAACTTGCATTCTAATGAGCAGCCGGCGCTGCCTGGACCTGTCCTGGCTGCCGTCTTTGGCTTGTGCAGGAAAGCAGTAACCAGGCCAGACCATACCCAGGCAAGCATCCACGAAGAGGCAGAGACAGGGAACGCCACTCAGAGGGGCTGGCCGCCGCTGGACACCGCGGACATCGAGAGGCTTCCCTCGGCCACGAAGTCCCTGCCGGCTTCCATTTGCGGAATTCCAGCCTGGAGGCTGTGTGGCACAAATTCAAGACACCTTTCCTGCACTAGTCTGTGTGAACGGCATCCCTCGGAGTGGGGCAACGCGTTGCTTGTTCCCTCTTCCTGCACCTGGGCCTTGGGTTGTAGATCGCTGTAGGATTAGATGTCCCCTTCTGTGCTCTCTCCTATGAAAAACCTCTGCATGCATGAAAACATTTCAAGAAGCATAGAGAGACAGCGCCCCGGTGAGACTGGGAAGGGAGGCCAGATGCAATTCTACACGTGCTCCATTCCCTCTTGTCCTGTCTAAATTAGGAAGGGTGTAGAATATCCTGCCACCCAGTCACAGTTTACATCTGCATCACTCAGTCTCCTCTGCTGGGGGAACCCGCGTTCAGCCTCCTTTTTAACTGTGAAGCAAAAGGCAGGTGAAGGATTTCTCCATCTTGGCTGGGTGAAGACCCCCCTTTCCCTAGCATGACTCCACGGGTTTCACATTCCATTCCTAGCCCATGTCTTCACACGTGTTTCCAGGGACATTTTGGGTTGTTTGCTCACTTGGTGGCCATTAAGGCCCAGAGCCGAGGGAGCACAGAACCCTGGACAAGCTGTGCAGCTCCACTGTCCCTCGGGTCTGGTGTTCTCTCTTTTTTTTTTTTTTTTTTCAAGACAGGGTTTCTCTGTGTAGCCCTGGCTGTCCTAGAACTCACTCTGTAGACCAGGCTGGCCTCAAACTTACAGAGATCCTCCTGCCTCTGCCTCCCAAGTGCTGGGATCAAAGACATGTGCCAGCCAATTTACTCATTCTTGTAAGTAGCCATGGTAACCTCTGCCTTTGTGGGGTGTAGTGATGTGAATAGATAAAACTGAAAGCATCAGGCTTGTTAGTGAGCACAATGGGTGTCTTAGTGTACCCGATTTGTATGTTAGTGAACACCACGCACACTAGAGAGCACCACAACACACACAAGTGAAGGAGGACCATGTACATTAGCGAGCACTACTTACATGTTAGGGAGCACCACACACATTAGTGAGTACCATTCACATGTTAGGGAGCACCACACACATTATTGAGCACCACTCACATGTTAGGGAGCACCACACACATTAGTGAGCACCACTTGCATGTTAGGGAGCATCACACACATTAGCGAGCACCACTTGCATGTTCTCTGAATGCTCTTGTTATTTCCTTTTCAATTTTCCTTCTCGGTCTGTCTCAGCCTCAGGACACAGATGCCCCCATGGGAGTACCCCACCTCACCCCTGGAAAGCACAGCAAACACCTTTCTGGTTCCTGATTCAGTTGCACCCCCACACCTACCTGGTCATCGCCATAGAGGATCAGGCACTTGTCATGCTCCACTGAGCTAAAGCAAAGACAGAAACACAAAACATCACCTCAGACAGGGCGTGGAGAACAGGAGCTGCCCAAGGCCTTCACATCAAGCCCGGTGTGTCACAGTCTTGGGAACACACTTGTTTGCCTGGGTGAGAAGTGTTTTCTAGCTCTCTTTAATCATCTATTTCCACTGTGCAGATTCATGATTAAAATAAAAACAAACAAACAAACATCCCATCACATTGAAGGGGCTGAGAGACTGACAGGAAGACGCCTAGGCTAAGAGTCTTTCTGAGAGTTGGTTATGAACCATCTTAGTGGCCTGGAAGGAGGCTTAAGGACTCCCCCGACATGGCCACCATCCGTCTGTCCCATCAGAAGGAGAGTGAGAAGGGAAGGGGAAACTCCCATTTGAGCAGCTGTCGGGCTTTGGATGCCATACTTGTTACGGCAACTAGAGTTCTCCTAGTGGAGAAGGACTTGAGTAGGGTGGGGCTGGCGGGGGTGGGGGGCAGGTGTGACAGATGGGGCAGAAGCTTAGAGAAGAGAAGAGAGTAGGAACCTTGTGGGAAGGCACTGAGTGTCGTGACAAGCCCCAGGACCCTGTACAGAACTCCCATGATGCTTTAAGTGGCTGGACCCAAGGATGCGAACGCACCAACTGCATCCAGGAGTCATGCCCATGACCGGTGCAAGGCTTGGTGGTCATGCTGTGGCTCCACTAAATGGTCATGGATAACGCATCAGTGAATATCAGCTTTCTTCAGCTCCAGACAGAAAGGAGTAAATGAATGCATTTCTTTCTTGGGTCAGCATCAGAGAACTGCCTGTCTTTGGAATACTTTAATCACAGTCTTCCTGTAGACACTGCACAAACCTTACACTGAATGCTGGTTCTGTGTTTCTGGAAATCTGGGCAGCTCAAGGAGAAAAATGGTGTTTGTTTCCTAAGCTTGTCAAGGGTATTAAGGGCTATATTTCATTTATTGATTTTTATCTTCGTGTGTGTCTTTCACTTCTGTCTCTGTTCATGAACGTGTGTGTTAGAATCCTATTGTACACGGTCTTCCATGTTCGTCACTGTAAATATGTCTGGTCCCCCTTTTGGACAGCGGTGTGATTAATAAACAAAACCACACATAATTACATTTTGCTCAGACACCTTTGCCTTTTACCGAGCAAAATAAAGTGGCCTGAAGTTCTGTCATTGTGAACTCTGTTTCTCACATTTACCTTATGCTCCTGTTTTTGCAAACTTTTTTTTTCTCACGCCCCACCAAGATGAAGAAATTCTCCTCAACAACCACGGTACCACAAGCCTTCAGTCCCAGCACTCAGGAGAAGAGGCAGGGGGATCTCTGTGAGTTCCAGGGCAGCCTGGTCTACAGAGTGAGTGTCAGGCCAGCCAAGAATACACACAGAGAAACCCTGTTTCAAAAACAAAATAAATAAAATGCTGGGTGGTGGTACACACCTTTAGTCCCAGGAAGGCAGAGGCAGGCAGGTGGTTTTCTGTGAGTTCCAAGCCAGCCTGGTCTACAGAGTGAGTTCCAGGCTAGCCAGAGCTACACAGAGAAACCCTGCCTCAAAACAATGATAACAACAAGAACAAAAACAAAAAAATAAAACAAAAACAACCCTATATTTTCTTCTAGCATAAGGCTTAAAAACTTTTCTATCTTTGCTTTACTTGAACTTTTTATTTGTTTCTTATTAGCATGCAAATACTAGGTTTTTGTTATGGAATTTTTTCCAAAACAATTGTTTTTGTTTGCGTTTCCTCCCCCTTCTCCCTCACCCCACCCCTTCCTTTGACCTTTCACCCTCCTTCCTTTGCCTTTCTGCTTCCAGGTCACCTATACCTGTACTTTATTTTCATACCTGACACAGGGGCCCAATGTCTTCCCTAGATAATAAGTGTTCTAGTTTGCCTCTTTGTTGCTGTGATAAAACACTGACCAAAATCAATTTGGGTTTATTTCAGCTTCCAGGTCATAGTTCACCATCCGGGAACTTGGAGGCAGGAGCTGAGGCAGAGGTCATGAAGAAATGCTGCTTATTGGCTTGCTCCTCGAAGCTAGCTCAGCCCTGTTGTACAACTCAGAACCTACGGCCCAGGGATGGCACCGCCCACAGTGAGCCCAGGGATGGCACCGCCCACAGTGAGCCCAGGGATGGCACCACCCACAGTGAGCCGGGCCCTTCGACAGGAATTAGCAATCAAGAAAATGCCCCATAGACAGGCCCACAGGGTATTCTGATGGCGGCAGTTCCTCCAGAGAGGTCCCCCTCCCCAGGTTTGTGTTAAGTTGACCACTGGAGCTAACGATGACAACAAACAGTGGTTATACAGCTCTCCCACTAATTTGGGATCTGGATTTTGTCCACAGGGTCGATCTCTGGCCTGCTCGCTCTCCTCTGTAGGCACATCGTACTGTAGCTCCTATGGGCTTTAACTTAATGGTAGGGGTGGGTAGCTCTAATTGGGTCCTTCCTCATTTATTCTGTTTCAACATTTTCTTAGCATCCCCACATATGTGCTCTTCCGAATAAACTTTAGAACAAACAGGTTTAGCTCCAAAATCAAGACGACCTCACAGAGGTTCTGATTGGATGTTGAATTGAGCTTTGGTGTTTGAGCATTTTGACAATGTTGAGTTTTCTGTTGAGGACCATGGATGCTTCCTATATATACAAGCTTTCTTTTGTGTCTTTAGAGAGATCATTGTTAAGGTTATTTCCAGGCACATGGAATGTGCCAATCCACTCCTTCAGGCAGAGAGGAAGTGAGAAAGATTGTGGAGTGTTGAGATTCTGTCATGCTCACTGGCAGAGATTAGGCCAAGCTTCTAGCAAAGGCATATTTGGTCACGTGGGACAGCAACAATATTAGCTAAGAGTGTTTGAATAATTGAGCCAGCAGCAAAGGCAGAATATAATTCGCATCTGTTAAGAAGGTTCTCCTCAAGGGCTGGAGAGATGACCCAGTACCTAAGGACCCAGGTTCAGTTCCCAGCACTCACATGACGGTTCACAGCCATCCATGACTCCAGTCCCAAGGAACCTGGCACCCTCTTCTGACCTCTGACCAGGCATACACATAGTGCACATATACACAGGCAGGCAAACGTACTCACATACGTAAAATAAAATAAAAAGATCTGGAAGACGAAGAGGAGGAGGGAAGGAAGAGGGGGAGGGAGAGAAGGAGAAGGAGGAAGAAGAGGAGGAAGAGGAGGAGGAGGAGGAGGAGGAGGAGGAGGAGGAGGAGGAGGAGGAGAAGGAGAGCCAAGAGGGCTTTTTGTACCAGAAAACTGTTTTTCTCTATAGCTCGTATTTCTACTGAAGACTTTAAACAGAATTTAGCCCCTTGTACCCTGCTGTCCTGGTTAACTTTAGCTGTCAACTTGACATGGCCTAGAGTCACCAGTGAAGGGAGTCTCACTGAAGGATGCCCAGAGCAGAACAGCCTGAGGGTATGTCTGTGGAGGGCCTTGGCTGTTAATCTATTCGGGAGGGCTCAGCTCACTGTAGGGAGCAGTGATCCTGGGCTGGACAAAAATGCTGGCTAAGCAAGGGTCTGCAAGCAAGCCAGTAAGCAGTGGTCCTCCACGGTCTCTCTGCTTCAAGTTCCTGCTGAGTGCCGCCTCCCCTCGGTGATGGACTGTGACCTCTAAGCTGAAATAAACCCTTTCTTTCCTCTGGGTAATTTTGGTCCTGGAATTTGTCACAGCAACAGAATGAAGCTGAAAACACCTGCCTATTATTTCTTGATTTTAGTATCAATTTTTTGTTTTGTTTTGTTTTTTTGAGACAGGGTTTCTGTGTGTAGCTTTGATGCCTGTCCTGGATCTCACTCTGTAGCCCAGGCTGGCCTCGAACTCACTGAGATCAGCTTGGCTCTGCCTCCCGAGTGCTGGGATTAAAGGCTAAAGGCGTGTACCACCACTGCCCGGCTGGTTTTAGTATCAATTTTAAACAATTCTTCTAGTCTATTGGCCTTTTGTTTCCTTAACCGTTTGCCTCCACAAAGCCTTGCTTGCCTTTAACCATAACTCAGCCACCGTCATTGCCTTGACTTTGTCATTGGTGGTAGCTGGGACACTCCCCTCACATCACCAGCTCTGAGGCTGGATGTGACATGCTAACACACTTCCTGGTCCCTGTCCCTTGTGTGGTACCCCCCCTCCCCCCACCACCAACCTGGCTTGCCCCACAGCCAAGCAGGGCCGCTTCCTCCTACACCCTCAGCTCCCTGGCTCCCTTCCCTATTTGCTATGCTTAGCCCCAGGCTTAGGGAAGCTGCTCTCTAGGTTAAGCCTGGCTTGATTTGCCTTTGTCCATATGCAAATGTGGCTGGGGACAGACCACAGGACTGAGTGGTTTGACATGAATTCATGGCCACAAACCACTAATGGGTTCTGAGTGCTCCAGGCCCTTGGTCCTCATCTTTCATTCTCAAAGACATTTCCCTTCTCCCTTCCTCTGCAAATCTCCATTACCTCATCCCCGGTACCCATGCTTGGACAGGAGCTGTCCCAGTTTGTCTCTCTGTCACTCTGATGAGACACTGACCTGAGGAGGGGGTGGTGCGGGGATGGTTTATTAGGTCTTACAGGGCACAGCCATTATCAAGAGAAGCCCAAGGCAGAGCCCAAGGCAGAAGCCTGGAGGCAGAACTGAGGTCCTGGACGAACCTGCTTACTGGCTTGTTCCCTCTGGTGTGCTTAGCCTGCCCCCTTACACAACACAGGCCTAGGGATGGTACCGCCCACAGTAGGCTGGTTCCTCACACCTCAACCATCAATCAAGAAAACGCCCACAGACTAGTCAGATGGAGCCAATCCTTCAGCTGAGGTTCCTTCTTCCCAAGCGACAAAAAATAACCAGCACAGAAACTTTCCTGGGCATGGGAAAGCAGCCCCGAAGGGACCCTCCATCATATGCTACCACACAAGCGCACACAGTTGTATCTGGACCTACCGTACCGGCCCAGCCTTCCCTTGGGTTCCCGCAGACAAACCAGCCAGGGTCCCCAAGAAGCAAGCCCTGATGCATGCCTTGGGTCCCTCCCCTTCTCATCCAAGGTTTCAGCTCAGCATCTCTTCCTCTTCTACATTGTCCATTTTCCAGTTTTGACTAGGTTCTTCCCTCCAGCACACTCAATTTCTCCCATTGGGGACAAGAGGCGTTGTGACATTGTTTCTGTCATCCCTTCCCATGTCTTTTGACGGCTCCCACAGCAGCTCCCCCCCCCCCCAGTCAGCGGCGGTCCCCATGCTGACCAAGCCCACAGACAGGTTCGGCCCTCTTCTTTCCAGCAGCTGCCCTTGACCCTGGTGTCTGTGGGCTCAGGTATCTGGGCTCAGCCCGTGCCTGGTACATTTGGGCTACTGGTAAGAACAACTGTCAACCACATGGTCAGGAAGCAGAATAGAAAGGGGCCTGGGCAAGACGGAGTCCCAGTGACACGTCTCTACTTCTTCCTCCTCCAGTGAGGCCCTCACCTCCCCTTTACCACTTCCCACCTATGAGTCAGTCACGGAATCAAATTATCCGTTAGGTGAGAGTCCTTATGATCTCATGGTCTCTGGAAACTCCCATACACACACGCAGAGGTGAGCTTTACTAATTGACCAAGCCTTTATCGATCCAATCAAGCTGCCAATCAAATTAACCATGGCGTCTTGCTTCCAATTAAATGAGTGTGGCATTTAGCACAGGGCCTGGCATATTCTGGGAACTCTTCCAAATCCGTCTACTATGGATTCTAGACCCTTGGGGCATAATGGATTAGGACTTTCCTATCATGACACTTGTGCTCCAATGGGGGAGGGGAACAGATGATAAAAAGTGGAGCCTAATACACATAAGTCACATGATGCGAAGTACCACGGAGGTAAATGAAGCAGGTGAGAGTTGCAAAGCATTCTGGGTCTAGGGGTGGGAGAAGGCCTCTCTAAGCAGGGCATGCTGAGTGAGGAGTGCCAAGGGGGAAGTCCTTCCTAAAGGAACACAAAGGTACTCTGGGGTGCCCGGGAGTATGGGGTGTTGGGAGAAAACAAGGAGTGGGTGCCCCGCAGTAAAGCGAGTAAACATGGTGAACGGCGCTGGTTGTGTGAGACCAAAATGAGCCATCTTAGAAATAAGACCAAAATGCTTTCACCCTAAAATTAAGGCCTAAGATTTTTCCTTTTGGGAATAGGCCATTAGTTACTGAAACCAGTTAGTTCAGATTCCAGAAACCAGGAAGTGTAAAAGTACAGAGTCACAAGATAGTCACGAGGTAATGCCTGCCAGACTATGGAATGTCCTCTCCCTGGTTTCCAGGGTAACTGACCACAGAAATGCCCCCACCTGAGGGCAGCCAATGAGAAGTGGTGGCGGGCAACCACTCCCTTAGAAGTAATTTCTAGAAGCCCCTAGAAACGAGCCAATCAGAATTTTACCCATACTAGCACCCCTAAATGATGTAACCTTGTGACTTTTCCCTTTAAAAACTGAGCTTGCGGACAGGCGGGCACTTCCTCCAGCCTCCACTGCGTTGGGTGTATTGGACGAAGTCCCTGCCTAGGCTTGTATTGCTTTTGGATATCCAGAATTAAACCTTGCTTTTGCATTCCGGCATGCTCGTCTTTGGTGGTCTCTCTGGGGGTCACGATCTGGGCACAACAGTTGGTCAGTGCACGGGCCATGGCTACCAGAGTTAGAATGGGCTTTATTAGAGAGAAGAGGGGACAGGAGGGAGAAGCCAGGCCTGGCGGAGGGAACAGAGCAGGGACAGAGAGAGGAAACACAGGAAGAGAAGCACAGAGAGGAGAGAGAGCGTGGGGGTCTGCTGTGGGATGGTCTGTATGTCAAATGTGTTGCTGATTGGTCAATAAATAAATCACTGATTGGCCAGTGGCCAGGCAGGAAGTATAGGCGGGACTAACAGAGGAGAATTGAGAGAACAGGAAGCGGGGTGAGAGAGACACTGCCAGCCGCCACCATGACAAGCCGCATGTGAAGATCCCGGTAAGCCACGAGCCATGTGGCAAGGTATAGATTTATGGAAATGGATTAATTTAAGCTGTAAGAACAGTTAGCAAGAAGCCTGCCACGGCCATACAGTTTGTAACCAATATTAAGTCTCTGTGTTTACTTGGTCGGGTCTAAGTGGCTGTGGGACTGGCGGGTGAGAGAGATTTGTCCTGACCGTGGGCCAGGCAGGAAAACTCTAGCTACAGGGGTCTGCTGTGGGATGGTCTGTATGTCAAGTGTGTTGCTGATTAGTCAATAAATAAACCACTGATTGGCCAGTGGCTAGGCAGGAAGTATAGGCGGGACAAGGAGAGAATAAAGCTGGGAAGTGGAAGGCTGACTCAGAGACACTGCCAGCCGCCACGATGACAAACGGCATATGATGATGCCGGTGAGCCCTGAGCCACGTGGCAAGGTATAGATTAATAGAAATGGATTAATTTAAGATATAATAACAGTTAGCAAGAAGCCTGCCACGGCCATACAGTTTGAAAGCAATATAAGTCTCTGTGTTTACTTGGTCAGGTCTGAGAGGCTGTGGGACTGGCAGGTGAGAGAGATTTGTCCTGACTGTGGGCCAGGCAGGAAAACTCTAGCTACAGGGGTCCATGTTGGCTTTTTAAGGCATGGTTACCTGCTGATGACGTAAGGCGCCAGACAAGACCCCCCCTCCAGCTGTGCACGCACAGAATCCTAACACATGTGCCAGGGGGCACCAGCATTTGGTGGCATGGCGGGTGAGGGGGGCATAAAAGGGAGATCTTCCCCAGAGTAACCGAGCCCTCAAAGCTGGAGGAAAATTAGGCAAAGCAGAATTACGGGAGAAGAGGAGACAGAAGGCTGTGAGTGTTCTTACTGTGGGAGGAAAGCACTGAGCACCCAAACAGGAGTGACCGGAGGGGCTGGGGTGTAAAATCACGTTTTGAATGGACCCTTACAGGCTCCCCTTTGACGGGTCTCCCGGTAGCTGGTGCTGTTTGGGGAGGAGGGTCTGACTGGAGTAAGTCCCTGGGGGTGTGCTTCTGAAGGTCACAGTTAGACCTGGCGGCTTCCTCCTGCACATCTGCCTGCCACCGTGATATTTAGCCTTACCTCGGGTCCAAAGCAACGGACCCAGCTGGCCAGGCGCTGAAGCCTCTGGAACTGTGATCCCAGGGTGACAGAAGGCTAATATCACTCATAGGCGGAGGCTGGCATGGGCCACTGCATACAGAACCTTGGGTTGAGATGACGCAAGGCCCGTGTGCTGAGAGCATGCTCCCTTCCCAAGGTGGCACTATAAGGCGGTGATGGGACCTTCCGAGGTGGGCCTTCCAGGAAGTCTTTATGCCACTGAGGATTTGACCCGGAAGGGGTCTCAAGACCTGTAGTGTCTTCTCTTGGCTTTGTTCAGCTATACACTACAATGCACTATGTCACCATGGGCCCGTAACGGCAGGGCCAGTACGAACACCTCTAAAACTGTGAACCAAAATAACAATTTGCTTTTTATAAGTTGATTATCCCAAGTATTGTGGTATGGTGACAGAAAGCTGGCTAATACATTGGACGCAGATGGTGTCCTATACCACGGGCCTTAGAAATAAGACATCGCTGAGGAAACCTTGAAGTGGCTGATACTATTCTCATTGACAGGAACTCAAAATAGGGATGAAATTAAGTTTTGGGGACTAGGGTACATCCTACAGACCGAAATCCATACTTGCCACAGTACCCTTGGGGCATGTAAACAAGGCACAACATGAAATGGGTTTTTGCTCCCCGATGCCGATGTGTTTTTCTCAGAAGATTCTTGAAAAAACAAAACTGGAAAGAATAGCCTGAAGTGGAGATTTCTGCTCACCCCCCAAAGAGTCTCTAATTCTACTTCAAAGAATTGAAGTGACCGAGTGCTTTAAGACAGACGGATCGCAATGACAGTTTGCTCTCACACCCCAGCAATGAGCCCATCTCGGTAAAAGAGGCCAGAAATTATTCACATTGCTCCAAAGCTCTGGCAAGAAACCAGATCCCAGGAATTGGGACAGCCCGCGAGTTTCACTGCCCCTGCAGCAACAGCAGCCCTCACAGACAGTAACCATGCCGGGTTTCCTTTGAAGATTGGAGGGGGCCAAATTTAGGCCTGGGAGGTCCCTCTGCAGGGGTTTCTCACCTGTAGCCACTAATCTCCACACTTCACCATCCATGTAAGAAGCAAAGGAAACCATCTCCTTTGGGGGTTCAGGCTGACAAAGCGAGTTTACTTAATTAGCTTCAGATGCAGTGATGGGCAAGAGCGCGTCAAACACCCTGAGTGCCCTTAGAGCGATCAGGACAGGGCAAGCCCGATGCGAGCCACTGGGAAGAACAGGGGGCCGGGATGTCGCAAACGCCTAGCCAGGTTTGGACAGACTCCAGTTTCTGTTTCTTTGAACTTTTTTGGAGTCGCAGGGAACAGCAAGGGAGACAATTTCTGACATATCTCAGGATTGGAAATCCTGATGACCTCATCACCTCCACACTGGAACTGCTTTTGATTTTCAAAGGGCCTTTCTTGTTTTTCTCCCTGCCCCCCTCAGCCCCAGCCCCCCCACCCCCATGGGGTGGGAAAGGATGAATTGCAGAACGAATCTTCTGGTTTTCCTCTTCAGGATGGAGAGAATCATTGACTTCGGTTATGAAAGGTGAAGGAGAGACTGAGATGGATTAAAAACCTTCTACAAGGGGCCGCTCACACTGAAGGGTCTCTAGTTGCTGCTGTTAGATCTTTTCTAGACTCCCAGAAATAACAATCGCACACGTAACCCAACTAAGAAAAGACGGGAGGTCATCTTTGGCTTGATGTGTGCTTGTTAGGAACAAAATTAATGCTACCACAGCCTTGAAGGGCAGCCAGGATCAGGTCACTTAGGTGCTGTGGCTCATTTTGGAGAATCATTGGGATTGTCGCATCTTGAGAGGACCAGCCAACGTCTTAAATTCCATTTGGATGAAAACCAGAAGCCATTAGACATGCTGATCACATATGCATTTCAGAGTTGCTAGTTGAGAGAGCAGCCCATGTGCTGAGCCCAGCCTCGGCGGCCACAAAGGCTCCCTGCAGGAGAGTCAAAGCCCCCTGGATCTGTGGAAGGCTGTTGGGCACAGCTAATCAGACCCACCCAGAGCCGGGGCTCGGTTAGAAAGAGAGGCTAGAAGTCGATCTATCAACCAGCGTGGGTAAGAAAGGATGGGGTCTCACGAGAGGGCACTGTTAACAGAAATGAGGGGACAGACAAGACAAAGTCAAAGGGGAAAAAGAAAAGAAGAAACTCTGGGAAATTCAAGGTCATAACCGAGGTGAAACCATCCATCACACACTACACAAATAAGGGGTGTGTGTGTGTGTGTGTGTGTGTGTGTGCGCGCGCGCGCGCGCGTGCATGTGGAAAACAGAGGTTGATGCAGAGTGTCTTTTTCAGTTCCTCTTGACCCAGTTTTCTGAGACTAGGTCTCCAGTGGAACCTGCAGCTCACTGATCTGCAGTGATCCCAGGGATCCTTCTGCCTCTGCATTCCCAACTCTGAGATTACAGGCACATGGCCACCACATGCAGCTATTTTTGTGGGTGCTGGGGATCTGGATTCAGCTCCTCATGCTTGTACAACAAGCACTTAACACGCCGAGCCATCCTCCCAGCCCCTGGTGTTTATACTTCATTTTCAATCTCCTCCAACTCAAATTGCCACTATTGGACGGACACAAAGATCCCTAGTGTCCAGAGCAGTGGTCCCACGTGGTCTTCATTGAGTGGCTATTTGTGGCTGTGATACAAGACAGAGGGTGTTGATGTCAGCACTAGAGATAAAAATAAAATACCCTGGGTCTCAGAGAAGAAATTAATTCTAGTTCAGAGGATTAGCAAAGGCTTGGGGGGAAAAGATGGCATCTGAGTCGGATTTGGGGGCTGGTAGGCTGTTGGTGGTCAGAGGCGGATGGCCAGCATGTGGGTCGGGAGAGAGGACGCAGAACAGGATGCTGATTGGACACTGTCCACAGGTGCAGTGAGAGGTGAGTGACCCAGAGGGCGGAACATGAGCCTTAGGAGAAGCCGGGAGGGGCAGAGTGTAAACAGTGAGGGATGCTCACTGTCACTGCCATAATGTTCAGGTACCTCTGCCATTTCGAGGTGGGGGAAGTTGGGGGGTGAGAGGGTATTTGAGTACATGAGGCAGAAATTTGGAAGAATGGTCTGTGTTGGAGACACAGCCTGGGGAATCATGAGCATTGTGGTGGTATTTAAAACAAGAGGAGAGGAGGAGGCCAAGGGGAGCAGTGCAAACAGAGGCCCAGCAATAGGAACTGAGCATGCTCCGAGGGTGTGAGGTCTGGGAGAAGGGGAGGAGTCAGCAAAGGGGGCTGATAAAAGGGTGCCAGCAAGACAGAAAGGAAATGGGGAGTGGAGTGTGTGGAGAGGGAGGTGAAAAAGGTCTATCAAGGGCCTGATTGACTCTGTCTTCGTTACTTTTCTATTGCTGTGGTAAAACACCAGGACTAAGACACTTACAGAAGGAAGAATTCGCTTCCCTTATGGTTCCAGAGGGTTAGAGTCTGTGGTGGTTTGAAAGGAAATGGCCCCCAAAAGGAGTGGCACTATTAGGAGGTGTGGCCTTGTTGGAGGAAGTGTGTTACTGTGGGGGCGGGTCTTGAGGACTCCTATGTGCTCAAGATACAGCCCACTGTCTCAATTCACTTCCTGTTGCCTGCAAGATGTAGAACTCAATTGCCTCTCCAGCACCACATCTGTCTGCACACCACCATGTCCCACCATGATGATAAGGGATTGAACCATGGTCGATCTGGAGAGATGGCTCAGTGGTTAAGAGCACAGGCTGCTCTTCCAGGGGACCTGGGTTCAATTCCCAGCACTCACGTGACCTGTCTGTAACCCCAGTTCTAGGGTTTCTGACACCCTCACACAGACATACATGCAGGCAAAACACCAATAAACATAAAATACATTAAAAAGAAGAAAGAGTTGCCATGGTCACGGTGTCTCTTCACAGCAATAGAAACCATAACCAAGAGTCCATCACGACAGGGAAGTATGACAGCAAGCCACAGACAGGTCGGCCGGAGCAGAGGCTGAGAGTTCACACACTGAGGCAGAGAGGCACACAGGAAATGGTACCAGTCTTTGAAACCTCAAAGCCCACGCCCAGTCATATACCTCCTCCAACAAGGCTACCTTCCCAAACAATTCCACCAACTGGGTCCAAGTATTCAAACATGAGATTATGGGTCCCATTTTCACTCAAACTACCACAATGACTGGTGTGTCAAGTCAGGTGGGCTTAAGAACTGATGAAGGATGCTCAGTGTAAGGCCTGTTGGTACCCAGGGAAGAGCCACTTGGTGCAGGCAGGTGGGGGGGGTAGGGGGGATTGGGGGGGGTAACGGATGACGGGAGGGGGGAGGGGGGGACAGGACGCACACCTGGTTACAGTGGATTGGAGAGAATAACTATAGCTAATCTTTTTTTTCTATCTATCTGTCTATCTATATATCATCTATATGTCTATCATCTATCAATCAATCATCTATCTGTCTGTATCTATCCATCTAATTTTTTTTTTTTTTGGTTTTTCGAGACAGGGTTTCTCTGTGTAGCTTTGCGCCTTTCCTGGAACTCACTTGGTAGCCCAGGCTGGCCTCGAACTCACAGAGATCCGCCTGGCTCTGCCTCCCGAGTGCTGGGATTAAAGGCGTGCGCCACCACCGCCCGGCTCCATCTAATTTTTTATCATCTATTTATCTACTTACTTATTTTGAGACCTGGCTTCCTTGAGTAGCCCTGCCTAGCTCAGAACTCAATATATAGCCCAGACGAGCTTTCAAACCTCAGCCCTCAGCCTCTGCTTCCCCAATGCTCCAATTACCAGCACACACCACCATTCTGTCTGGCCCCATTCGGATTCTTTTAAGGAGTTCTGCTGTAAGTTGCATGGTTTGGTTTGAATGTGTTGTCCCCTCTCTGAATTCATGGGTTGGAAATTTAACCCCCCAATTGATATGTTAATGGTGTTTGGAGGTCCAGCCTTTGGGAGCTAATTAGGATTGCTTGAGGTAATGAGGGTGGAGGCCTGTGATGGTCGTCCTGGCTTTACAGAACACAAAGAGCCGCCATGCTTGCACTGTACTGTGTGATGCTCTCCCCCACATTGTGATGCAGGAAGAGGACCTTCCTAGATGTTGAGTGAGACTCTATTCTTCATAAATTACCCAGCCTCAGGTACTCTAACAACAGAAAACAGACTGAGGTGGGGTATTAACTAGCAGAACAATTGGAATAGAGAGAGGACATTTTTTTTCCTTTTGCTTCTTTTTCTGATATGTGGAAACAATAGCACTTTTATTAGCAGATTGGCTGGATCTAGTGGGGAAAGAAAAGTTCATGGAAGATGAGGGGAAGGGAGATTTTTTTTAAGGAGGCGTGGCCTTGAGCATCAAACCTACGTGGAGGAATTAGCAGAGGGGCAGGAAAGCTTGTCTGGAGTGGAGAAGGCAGACTGCAGGTCACGGTGCTGGCCTCCTGGGAAGCTCCACCTTCCCTTCCTCCTCTCCAGCTGCCTACACCCTTGTTGCAGCCTCTATTGGCCAGGTTCAGCCCTGTCCAGCTGGAGAATCACAAGGGAAAGGGCTGCTGGGTATGGAGTGCATGCTACGTGCCATTCAATAGTTAAGAAGCTGATGGGCTGCCCACGAAACAAACCCCTCATTTTACAAGTGAGGGACCCAAGACAGCTGCAAATACTCTCCCCACTGATCTCTCTGGCCCCTCACTAACACCCTCCTCAGTCTGTTACCAAAGTTCATTTCCTTTAACATCTACTTAAAATATACATGCTGGGGCCGGAGAGATGGCTCAGCTGTTCCGAGCACTGGCTGCTCTTCCAGAGGTCCTGTGTTCAATCCTCAGAGCCCGCATGCAGACTCTCAACCATCCGTCTCCAGTTCTAGAGGGCCTGGCACCCTCTTCTGGCCTCCTGGTCACACTAGGCATGCACATACATGCAAGCAAAACATATGTTCTATATGTCTATAAATAATACATTTAAAACAGATATGTTCTTAGGATCCGGGACAAAATTCCTAGCAGGACAGAGGTGGCCCTACATTACCAAACCTGACCATGTTGACTGGCCTCTGTTTCTCTCCTTCCAATAGGTCTTTATGCCAATCCATTGTCTTCTCCAAAGAATCCAAGTCCTCCTCCCCCTCCCCCTGCATTCCTCGTGTTCTGTAGACCGAAATAAATACACCTGTCACCTCCCTTCCTGGTCCTCCAACTCAAAGGTGTTTCTTTAGGAAGGCTTTGTGGTGAGCCTCATCCTTCCAGCAACCTGAAAAGGTGAGGACCCTCATCCCAAGCCCTTGATCCCCAGTTGTAAGATGGATGGATGTGGATCTGAAGGGGTAAGCCCCCTGTCTGGGTCTTTGATTCCCACCTGTAAGGGGTGTGTGTCCACCTCGTCCACAAGAGTGCAAACACATGTAAAGCAGAATTTTTCAACAATCCATACGTTAGAGCCCATTTCTTAGAAAGTCAGCTCCAAGGTTCAGGTTCCTCCTTCATGTAGAACAGAACTGGAAGCCCTTTAGGGCCTGAGGTCCACCTCCATTCTCTCTTCTATACCACTGTAACAAGAGGTTCTGAAACCGTATTTTATGTCTTGTTCAAAAAATCCTGGGCATAGTTTAACATCATGATCCCTAGTTTTTTTAGTTTTGGAGTTTTTTTGGTTTTGTTTTGGTTTTTGGTTTTTCGAGACAGAGTTTCTCTGTGTAGCTTTGCACCTTTCCTGGAACTCACTCTGTAGACCAGGCTGGCCTCGAACTCACAGAGATCCACCTGCCTCTGCCTCCCGAGTGCTGGGATTAAAGGTGTGCTCCACCACTGCCCGGTATGATCCCTGGTTTGAAAAGGATTTTTTATTTATTACCTCTTCTTTAGCATACAAGAGGTCAGTATCTTTCTCCAGGTGAGTGTATAGTAGGTCAGGCAGGAAAAATAAAAATTGTTGCTAAATATGTTTATTCATCCTGTCAAAAGTAGCTCTTGAATGTCCTCTGCCTTCTGCAGCCTCTATGAGATAAGCATTTGTCTTAATAGCAATGTTTCTGTTGGGGATCTAGCTCAGGGCTTGAGGGCTTGCCTGGCATGCTTGCCAATCCAGACTCCATTTTAGAAAAAAGAATTCTCTCACCCCCTCCTGCTTTATTTTTGTGTATAGATGTCTTCTGGCTGAGGTACACCTCAGAGTGTGTCTACAGCGGAGTGAAAACAACCAAAGAGAAATGGTATTACATTTGAAATCGTGCATTATAGGTAATGATAGAGTGGGCCCTGAAAGCGGTAATTAGCTTACAATGTGCTCCCAGGAAAATACTCAGACACCCTGATTAATGTTCTCTCAAGCAGCCAGCCCCCGTAAGGAGCTACCATTGTACTTCCCAGAACTCACTCTCCCAGGATATTATGATAAATACCACGTTGGGTTGTGCTAAGTGAATAGGTCTGGGTGCGAGAGAGTGGCGAGATGAAACGGAGATGAAGTCCAAGGGTTTGCTTTTCCTGCTCTGCTAGAAAGAAAGAACCAGCCAGCTGTAAGGGGGAGGGGTGTTTCAGAGTCCAAGGATGCAACCTGAAGCCCTCCTGGTGCCTGCTCAGTCTGTGAGATTATAAACTGCTGTTCCAAATTGGTTTCTGTGGGGTATGCCTGGAAACTAAACAACAGAAAGAGAAAAGCGGGGTCCCCTTCAGAGTAGCAGAGAAGCACCCTGAACTTGTCTTTGAGACTCTTGGACAACCCTTCCCACAGGATGCAGGACCATAGACTGGCTTGCCTGGGTCTGGCTCCATCCCAGATGAGCTTCTGGACTGTGGTTGCTGACCAGCCTGCTGTGGGATGGTCTGTATGTCAAGTGTGTTGCTGATTGGTCAGTAAATAAATCACTGATTGGCCATTGGCTAGGCAGGAAGTATAGGCGGGACAAGGAAAAGAATGCTGGGAAGTGGAAGGTGGAGAGAGAGACACTGCCAGCCGCCATCAGGACAAGGAAGATGTAAGGTACCAGTAAGCCATGAGCCATGTGGCAAAGTAAAGATTAATAGAAATGGGCTAAATATAAGAGTAAGAGCTAGACAATAACAGGCCTGAGCTAATGGCCAAGTAGTTTAAATAATGTAAGAGTCTGTGTGTTTATTTTATAAGTGGGCTCTGGGACTGGCGGGACTTGGTGGCGGGAGCTGGAGAGAAATTCTCCAGCCTGAGAGAGATTTGCCCTGACCGTGGGCCAGGCAGGAAAACTCTAGCAATACCAGCCCAAGGCAGAACATACTCACAGCTGCAGGCCAGAAGCTTGTGCTCAACTCGGGGATCCTGTGACTCGGGGAGAGGATGGACCAGGAGGGTCTGAGCAGCTCTGAGGGCGAGGACTGTCTAGCCCTGTTTCTTTCCTCAGAGCACGTGAGTTGGAAGAGGAGAGTGCTCCCCTGTGGGAAGTGCATGCTGCTGAGTGCTGTGTCAGGGGCTTTATGTCCAGGAAGGCTTTGATCTGCTCCGTGGTTTCAGATAAAGATGTCACCTGTCCAACTCTCCAGAGGTAAGGCGGCTGAGGGTGTGACTCAGAGCCTCTGCATGTCTTCACCACCCAACCCAGCTTCCCCGGAGCCCTGGAAGCACCTAAAGTAGAAAAGCCACCTAGGAGTGGCCGGCCCAGCAGGATAAACTACATCCCTGTGAGTTTCCGTATGGCCCCTCCTCAAAGCAATGTTAGCATGCTACATCATTTTGGGAAACTGTAAGTGAACATGGTTTGTTTGTTTGTTTGTTTGTTTGTTTGTTTTAAAGCCCTTAATGCCAACCATCACCAAGGAAACTCCTGTAGGCTGAGAGCCTGGGCACGCATGCTGGGAGTGTTTGAAGCGCCCCCCTCTGGCCTGACGGTAGACTGCAGGTGTAGAGGAAGGGGTGCTTCTGTTGGGTGAGGATAGGTACTGTGTGCCCAAGGCTCCTCACTCCTAGTACCTGCCAATTGGTGTGTAGGAGCCAGGGAGTAGCGGCAAAGCCCAACGTGCTACTGTCACCCATGAGTCACCAGCGGCTGGGTGCAGGAACAGCACAGTCAAGAGCCAGGGGAGCTCCTCGGGTGCTTGAGGTCTGAAGGTGCCTCAGGGGAGTGTTCACAGAGATATTACATGAGCTGTGGAGAACGGCAGCATTTCAGTGGGAGCCACCTGCGCGGAGCATTTATGGCCTCGTGGGAGCCGGCTCTTATTTATGAATGTGCCCCCCCCTCCCATATTCAACGACGTGGGCCCACAGTGAGTGCACAACAAACCCTGTGGGCGGCGTGGTTGGAGGAAGAAGCCGTGCTGGGAACACTGTGAGGTGACTCTGTGTGGCATGCGTTGGGGGAGTCCTGCTCACTAGGTTATTGTGCCCAGGACTTGAAAGTGGAATTGGAGGTTGGGGAGTCAGAGGAGGCTGGGATGCCATCTGCGCTAGCTTGAATATTTATATTCCCCACCAAAACTCATGCGGGGGCTTAGTCCTCACTGTAGCAGTGTTGTGGGGTGGGGACTGGTGGGTGTGTGGGTCATGTGGGTCAAGACTGGCTGAGTTGCTGCGAGAGACACTTTTGTTCCAGAACAAGCCTAGTCCTTGGGTTTTCTCTACCACACCCATACACTTCCCTTCCGGCTGTGAGTTAGAGCAGCAGGAAGCCAGAAGCAGGAAGCCGGAAGCCCTCTTCAGAAGCAGAGAGGATGTGGGTGCCACACTGGGATGCTTCCTGGACCCCAAGAGCCTCAAGTTCAAATAAACCTCTTGCCCATTCTTAGGCATTCCATTACTGCAACAGGAACCTGACGAAGGCACTCCCAATACAGTCAGTATGGCTGGACAGAAGTTGGCAGACAGGAAAAGCGGACTCCTATGGTCAGAGTCAAGTTTCA